>NC_143024.1:4572500-4625000 GCF_057628025.1 Oncorhynchus mykiss
TGGGTTGGAACACATGGGTTAGGGTTAGGACACATGGGTTTGGACACATGGGTTAGGGTTAGGGAACATGGGTTAGGGCAAATGGGTTAGGGAACATGGGGTAGGGTTAGGGAACATGGGTTAGGGCACATGGGTTAGGGAACATGGGTTAGGGTAAATGGTTTAGGGAGCATGGGTTAGGGAACATGGATTAGGGAACATGGGTTAGGGAACATGGGTTAGGGTACATGGGGTATGGTTAGGGAACATGGGTTAGGGTACATGGGTTAGGGAACATGGGTTAGGATACATGGGTTAGGGGACATGGGTTAGGGAACATGGGTTAGGATACATGGGTTAGGGAACATGGGTTAGGGAACATGGGTTAGGGAACACAGGTTAGGGAACATGGGTTAGGATACATGGGTTAGGGAACATGGGTTAGGGGACATGGGTTAGGGGACATGGGTTAGGATACATGGGTTAGGATACATGGGTTAGCGAACATTACACTCAGATAAGTTCCAAAAGAATAAAGACATTACAAATGTCATATTATGTCAATATACTGTGTTGTAATGTGTCCCTACCCTAACCCATGTGTCCTAACCCATGTGTCCTAACCCATGTGTCCTAACTCATGTGTCCTAACCCATGTGTCCTAACCCATGTGTCCTAACCCATGTGTCCTAACCCATGTGTCCTAACCCATGTGTCCCTACCCTAACCCATGTGTCCTAACCCATGTGTCCTAACCCATGTGTCCTAACCATGTGTCCTAACCCATGTGTCCTAACCCTAACCCATGTGTCCTAACCCAAGTGTCACATCCCTAACCCATGTGTCCTAACCCATGTGTCACATCCCTAACTCATGTGTCCTAAGCCACGTGTCCTAACCCATGTCTCCTAACCCATGTGTCACATCCCTAACCCATGTGTCCTAACCCATGTGTCCTAACCCAAGTGTCCCAACCCATGTGTCCTAACCCATGTGCCCCAACCAACGTGTCCCAACCCATGTGTCCTAACCCATGTGTCCTAACCCATGTCTCCTAACCCATGTGTCCCAACCCTAACCCATGTGTCCTAACCCATGTGTCCTAACCCATGTGTCCTAACCCAAGTGTCCCCAACCCATGTGTCCTAACCCATGTGTCCTAATCCATGTGTCTTAACACATGTCGCCTAACCCATGTGTCACATCCCTAACCCATGTGTCCTAACCCACACTCATGTGTCCCACCCCTAACCCATGTGTCCCAACCCTAACCCATGTGTCCTAACCCATGTGTCACATCCCTAACCCATGTGTCCTAACACATGTGTCCTAACTGATTTGTCCCAACCCTAACCCATGTGTCCCAACCCTAACCCATCTGTCCTAACCCATGTGTCCTAACCCATGTGTCCTAACCCATGTCTCCTAACCCATGTCTCCTAACCCATGTGTCACATCCCTAACCCATGTGTCCTAACCCATGTGTCCCAACCCATGTGTCCCAACCCATGTGTCCTAACCATGTGTCCTAACCCTAACCCATGTGTCCCAACCCATGTGTCCTAACCCATGTGTCCTAACCCTAACCCATGTGTCCTAACCCAAGTGTCACATCCCTAACCCATGTGTCCTAACCCATGTGTCACATCCCTAACTCATGTGTCCTAAGCCACGTGTCCTAACCCATGTCTCCTAACCCATGTGTCACATCCCTAACCCATGTGTCCTAACCCATGTGTCCTAACCCAAGTGTCCCAACCCATGTGTCCTAACCCATGTGTCCTAACCCATGTGCCCCAACCAACGTGTCCCAACCCATGTGTCCTAACCCATGTCTCCTAACCCATGTGTCCCAACCCTAACCCATGTGTCCTAACCCATGTGTCCTAACCCATGTGTCCTAACCCAAGTGTCCCCAACCCATGTGTCCTAACCCATGTGTCCTAATCCATGTGTCTTAACACATGTCGCCTAACCCATGTGTCACATCCCTAACCCATGTGTCCTAACCCACACTCATGTGTCCCACCCCTAACCCATGTGTCCCAACCCTAACCCATGTGTCCTAACCCATGTGTCACATCCCTAACCCATGTGTCCTAACACATGTGTCCTAACTGATTTGTCCCAACCCTAACCCATGTGTCCCAACCCTAACCCATCTGTCCTAACCCATGTGTCCTAACCCATGTGTCCTAACCCATGTCTCCTAACCCATGTCTCCTAACCCATGTGTCACATCCCTAACCCATGTGTCCTAACCCATGTGTCACATCCCTAACCCATGTGTCCTAACACATGTGTCCTAACTGATTTGTCCCAACCCTAACCCATGTGTCCCAACCCTAACCCATCTGTCCTAACCCATGTGTCCTAACCCATGTGTCCTAACCCATGTCTCCTAACCCATGTCTCCTAACCCATGTGTCACATCCCTAACCCATGTGTCCTAACCCATGTGTCCCAACCCATGTGTCCCAACCCATGTGTCCTAACCATGTGTCCTAACCCTAACCCATGTGTCCCAACCCATGTGTCCTAACCCATGTGTCCTAACCCATGTGTCCCAACCCTAACTCATGTGTCCCAACTCATGTGTCCCAACCCATGTGTCCTAACCCATGTGTCCTAACCCATGTGTCCAAACCCATGTGTCCTAACCCTAACCCATGTGTCCTAACCCATGTGTCCCATCCCTAACCCATGTGTCCTAACCCATGTGTCCTAACCCATGTGTCCCATCCCTAACCTTAACCCTTGTGTCCAGGCAGGGCAGGGCAGGCAGGCAGGCAGGCAGGCAAGACAGGACAGGGCAGGACAGGGCAAGACAGGACAGGGCAGGACAGGGCAGGCAGGCAGGCAAGACAGGACAGGGCAGGCAGGGCAGGGCAAGACAGGACAGGGCAGGCAGGCAGGCAGGCAGGGCAGGACAAGGCAAGACATGACAGGGCAGGACAAGGCAAGACAGGACAGGGCAAGACAGGACAGGGCAGGACAAAGCAAGACAGGATAGGGCAAGACAGGACAGGGCAACACAGGACAGGACAGGGCAAGACAGGACAGGGCAGGACAAGGCAAGACAGGACTGGGCAAGACAGGACAGGGCAACACAGGACAGAACAGGGCAAGACAGGACAGGGCAAGACAAGGCAAGACAGGACAGGGCAAGACAGGGCAGGGCAGGGCAAGAAAGGACAGGGCAGGCAGGACAGGGCAGGGCAGGGCAGGACAGGACATGGCAAGACAGGGCAGGCCAGGGCAGGACAGGATAGGACAAGACAGGACAGGGCAGGACAGGGCAAGACAGGACAGGGCAGGACAGGACAGGACAGTCTACAGAGGCACCAGGGGACTATAACACACAGGCTTCATTCGGTTGGTAAAACACCTGAACAGTTGGTCTTTGAAGCAGTGTAACACTCTTCTCTGAGTCCTGCCAGGCAGACAGGTGGGGAGACATTCCTTCTAGGGACAGACAACTGAAATCAAATGTCAGGTTTCAAAATAAAAAGGAGTGTTGTATTGGATATCCCCCCTTCTAGGGACAGACAACTGAAATCAAATGTCAGGTTTCAAAATAAAAAGGAGTGTTGTATTGGATATCCCCCCCCCCCCCTTCCTTCTAGGGACAGACAACTGAAATCAAATGTCAGGTTTCAAAATAAAAAGGAGTAATGTATTGGATACCCCCCCCCCTTCCTTCTAGGGACAGACAACTGAAATCAAATGTCAGGTTTCAAAATAAAAAGGAGTGTTGTATTGGATATCCCCCCCCCCCCCCCCCCCTTCCTTCTAGGGACAGACAACTGAAATCAAATGTCAGGTTTCAAAATAAAAAGGAGTGTTGTATTGGATATCCCCCCCCCCCCCCCTTCCTTCTAGGGACAGACAACTGAAATCAAATGTCAGGTTTCAAAATAAAAAGGAGTGTTGTATTGGATATCCCCCCCTCCTTCCTTCTAGGGACAGACAACTGAAATCAAATGTCAGGTTTCAAAATAAAAAGGAGTGTTGTATTGGATATCCCCCCCCCCCCCCTTCCTTCTAGGGACAGACAACTGAAATCAAATGTCAGGTTTCAAAATAAAAAGGAGTGTTGTATTGGATACCCCCCCCCCCCCCCCCCCACAGTCACCACTCAGCAGACAGACAGATAGGAGCCACTCTGCACAACAACAGCTAAAAATAAAGCACTGAGTCAGTAACACAATCTGAAACTGTAAATAGACCCTGGGGTGACCCAGTCTGTTGGTTATCTCTGCCGGTCTATGAAACCAGTAGGTCCATAAGGAGAACACCTGGCATCTTGTTCTAATTATTATCTTTGGTCTCTAAATGATCTTCTCCACGCGTCAAACCGTTCTGCAGCCTTGCGAGGCCATGTGTGCATCAAGTACAACAACAACAAAAAAATGAAGGCTAGGACATCCGGTTAAAAAAATGGCATAAACCCAAACCCCACGTCGGTTTTGCGCCACGATAAGGAGAAGGAAAACAAATAGGAAGTAATGCACGAGTATAGGGACGTGGTCTAGTGGTTATCACTTGTTGGACGTAATTAAATGTGAGATGTCTCTTTAAGAGACACGCCGTCGCGATAAAGCCGTGGCGAGGCTCGCTGCAACCAGCCGGTAGTTTCAGTTCACACAGAAACCACGGTGAAGGCGGCCGCGTATAGCCGGAGTCTTCTGAGAAAGGAGACCGAAAACCAAGCTGTAGACAGTTATATGTCGTTTCCTGTGGATGATAATAACGAATGGCTCGTCGGTGATGTACTTTCAATATCTACAAGACCTTGGGGGTGAGTAAAAACGCCGTTTCTTTTCTTGATTTTAAAATGCCTGCTAACCGGTTTAAACAGGTGCATACACCTGTTTGAAATGTTGACCTACTGCTCTCAAAGAGTTTAACGGGACAAAGGCATTTTAATAGAAAATCACCGCCTTGGACATTTTAAAAACTCAAACATGCCTCTCTCTTTTTCACTAGGTTGATATCCAGAATCTTTTTGGACATCATCCCGGTATTGTATTTTTGACCGGAAGCATTTGATGATGGATTGGAACCGTCCCACACCTTGAAATAAGTCCTACCCGGATCGAATTACCGGTCGTGTTAGGTTTCCTACCTAAAGCACCGACCTCACCACCTCCGCGCCTGGAACAGGTGGAAACGTGTCATTTATTTAGTTGTTGTCACCACCCACCTGGAAGTGGCATGGGTAACCAGGTTGAGAAACTGACACATCTGACTTATGACAATGTTCCGACCGCGGATCCCAACGGGTTTGACACGGAGGATGAGCTGGGGCCCCGGATCGGAGTGTCCTACATCTTCTCCGCGGACGACGACGAACAAGAGGAACGTGTTGACGGACCGGACAAGGATCAGAACGAGGAAGAGAAACAATACGATAACTGCAACGAGCTGGAGTGTGTTGTGTACTACCGTGACGAATCTGTGTACGAGAAAAATCTCAAACTCTCTGATATGAGCACGTATTCGACTGAGAATCTTTTAAACAAGTGCATACCGGGGGATTTGGTGGAGTTCGTGGCTACGGGCCAGTACCCTCACTGGGTCGTGTACGTGGGCGACTTTCAGGTCGTTCACCTGCACCGGGCTGAAATCAAGAATAATTTCCTGACAGATGCCAGTCAAGGAAAGCGAGGCAGGATAGTTAACGGGCTGTATAAATTCCGCGCTCTGCCTCCCGAGGTGGTGGTGCAGAACGCGGTGCAGCAAGTAGGAACGAGAGACCGAGAGCTGGACTGGAGGAACTCTGAGTGCTTTGCTGCGTGGTGCAGGTTCGGGAAGAGGGAATTTAAAATCGGAGGAGAGATCCGTATCGGAAAGCAACCCTACAGGTTGAAAATGTTGTTTTCTGACAAGAAGAGTCACGTCCTTGAATTTCAGAGTTTTGACGACTTGATCATGGAGAAGAGGAGAAACGATCAGATGGGCAGAGATGCGGTGACGCAAGAGTTAGCGAACCATCTCAACGCAACCGATGCGGAAATTAAGGACGACTTTCATCAGAGTGTGAACTGAAAGACCCCAAGAGAAACGGATGGTAATGTCCAGTGGAGGACTTGGGCAGCGTTCAGCTTTAGGATACAGGAGCCCACGTGACTAGAACACTGTTGGAAATCCTGTTTTGTTTTTTTGGCGCAATGGCCGTGCGCCTTTTTATGCATACCAAAGCATTTATATTGGTTTGAGACGAAGTAGCAACTCAACCAATGAAGTGCATTTAATTTACCAACAGTTTCTACCTTGAGATAAGGACACCTTGAAACCCACAAACATTCCTGTCTATACTGAACAAAAATATCAACTCAACATGCAACAATTTCAAAGAATTTACTGAGTTATGGTTCATATAAGGAAAACAGTCGATTGAAATGAATTGATTAGGCCCTAGTATATGGATTTACTGTTCACTATCGGATGTAAACAAATATGCATCTGTTGGTCACAGATACATTTTTATTTTTAAATGAGCCTCAGGATCTCGTCACGGTATCTCTGGACATTCCAAATTGCCCTCGATTTAAAATGCCATTGTGTTCGTTGTGTCCGTAGCTTATACCTGGCCCATACCATAACCCCACCGCCACCACGGGGCACTCTGTTCACACAACGTTGACGTCAGTGAACCGCTCGCCCACACGACGCCGTACACGTGGTCTGCGGGTTTTGAGGTTGGTTGGACATACTGCCAAATTCTCTAAAAACAACGTTAGATGTGGGTTATGTTATAGAAATCAAAATTAAATTCTCTGATAACAGCTCTGGTGGACCTTCCTGCAGTCAGCATGACAAGTGTACGCTCCCTCAACTTGGGACATTGTGTTGTGTGACAAAACGGCACTTTTTTTGTGTGTGTGTGTGTGGCCTTTTTATTGTCCCCCAGCACAAGGTGCACCTGTGTAATTATCATTCTGTTTAATCAGCTTCTTGATATGCCACACCTGTCAGGTGAACGGATTATCTTGGCACAGGAGAAATGTTCCCTAACAGGGATGTCAACAAATTTGTGCCAGAAAATGTGTGTATGGAACATTTCTTGTCTCTTTTTATTCCAGCTCATGAATCATGGGAAAAAAACACACTTTTACACGTTGCTTTTTTAATATTTTTGTTCAGTGTAGCTTCAAGTCGTCCCATATGGACTGGTCTCTGTTGTTTTCTACCCATCTGAAGAGGAGCAAAGCCTTTCCTATAGCCTTTCATATCTGTCTGTTTCACTACGTGCTCCTGGACAACCCCTGGTGTTTTAGACCAATGGAGAGGGAGCAGAACATGTTCCTGGACAATCCTGGTGTTTTAGACCAATGGAGAGGGAGCAGAACATGTTCCTGGACAACCCTGGTGTTTTAGACCAATGGAGAGGGAGCAGAACATGTTCCTGGACAATCCTGGTGTTTTAGACCAATGGAGAGGGAGCAGAACATGTTCCTGGACAACCCTGGTGTTTTAGACCAATGGAGAGGGAGCAGAACATGCTCCTGGACAACCCCTGGTGTTTTAGACCAATGGAGAGGGAGCAGAACATGTTCCTGGACAACCCCTGGTGTTTTAGACCAATGGAGAGGGAGCAGAACATGCTCCTGTACAACCCTGGTGTTTTAGACCAATGGAGAGGGAGCAGAACATGCTCCTGTACAACCCCTGGTGTTTTAGACCAATGGAGAGGGAGGAAGCAGAACATGTGACCCATTTGACATTTCACTTTCCGGATTCCCTACTGTGACTTTATGATTCCCTTTCTGACCTGTCTGACTGGTTATTGTATTCACAACCACAATTCTGTGTGTCCCAAATGGCTCCCTATATAGTGCACTACTTTTGGCCAGAGGCCTATGGTCCCTTGTCAAATGTAGTGCACTACTATACAGGGTGCCATTTGGGATGTTTCCTGGCTGCACTTTAATTGAGTCTATTATTGATTTCATGGGTTTTTTAAAAACATTTTTTTTTTTGGAGGTGAATGTTTGTATGAGGAAATATATGGAAATAAATATCTATTTAACCTAAATGCATATTTTCTTACAGCACTAGTCTGTTGATTGGTCAACTGCAAAATGGTAAATGTATTTCTATTCAATTAAAAACCAGACATTGATGGCTGGTACTGTGTAGTTTTGCATTCACACCCAAAGTCAGGTACAACCCCATTACTTTATCTCCCTGAGCAGGAGGCATTACTTTATCTCCCTGAGCAGGAGTCATTCCATTACCTCCCTGAGCAGGAGTCATTACTTTATCTCCCTGAGCAGGAGTCATTACTTTATCTCCCTGAGCAGGAGTCATTACTTTATCTCCCTGAGCAGGAGTCATTACTTTATCTCCCTGAGCAGGAGTCATTACTTTATCTCCCTGAGCAGGAGTCATTACTTTATCTCCCTGAGCAGGAGTCATTACTTTATCTCCCTGAGCAGGAGTCATTACTTTATCTCCCTGAGCAGGAGTCATTCCATTACTTCATCTCCCTGAGCAGGAGTCGTTCCATTACTTCATCTCCCTGAGCAGGAGTCATTACTTTATCTCCCTGAGCAGGAGTCATTCCATTACTTCATCTCCCTAAGCAGGAGTCATTTCATTTCATCCACAACACAACCATTCCAACATTTTCCCTTTGCTTGTCTTCCACAGGTGTTCCATTTGAGGTGGAAAGAAAGTGAACTGGGGCAGTGATACATTTTGATTCAACCTCCAGAATAGCTGAATAACCTCCGACATCTTGAATGCTGCTTCACTATCTCCCAAAACCCTTCACCCCTCAGGGTATTCTGGTTTAACCCTTCACCCCTCAGGATGTTCTGGTTTAACCCTTCACCCCTCAGGATGTTCTGGTTTAACCCTTCACCCCTCAGGGTATTCTGGTTTAACCCTTCACCCCTCAGGGTGTTCTGTTCAGCCCTTCACCCCTCAAGGTATTCTGGTTTAACCCTTCACCCCTCAGGGTGTTCCGTTCAGCCCTTCACCCCTCAGGGTGTTCTGTTCACCCCTCAGGGTGTTCTGTTCAGCCCTTCACCCCTCAGGGTGTTCTGTTCACCCCTCAGGGTGTTCTGTTCACACCTCAGGGTGTTCTGGTTTAACCCTTCACCCCTCAGGGTGTTCTGTTCAGCCCTTCACCCCTCTGGGTGTTCTGTTCAGCCCTCAAGGTGTTCCGTTCAGCCCTTCATCCCTCAGGATGTTCTGGTTTAACCCTTCACCCCTCAGGGTGTTCTGCTCAGCCCTTCACCCCTCAGGGTGTTCTGTTCAGCCCTCAAGGTGTTCCGTTCAGCCCTTCATCCCTCAGGATGTTCTGGTTTAACCCTTCACCCCTCAGGGTGTTCCGTTCAGCCCTTCACCCCTCAGGGTGTTCTGTTCAGCCCTTCACCCCTCAGGGTGTTCCGTTCACCCCTCAGGGTGTACCGTTCAGCCCTTCACCCCTCTGGGTGTTCTGTTCAGCCCTCAAGGTGTTCCGTTCAGCCCTTCATCCCTCAGGATGTTCTGGTTTAACCCTTCACCCCTCAGGGTGTTCCGTTCAGCCCTTCACCCCTCAGGGTGTTCTGGTTCAGCCCTTCACCCCTCAGGGTGTTCTGGTTCAGCCCTTCACCCCTCAGGGTGTTCTGGTTCAGCCCTTCACCCCTCAGGGTGTTCTGGTTCAGCCCTTCACCCCTCAGGGTGTTCTGTTCAGCCCTTCACCCCTCAGGATGTTCTGGTTCAGCCCTTCATCCCTCAGGGTGTTCTGCTCAGCCCTTCATCCCTCAGGGTGTTCTGGGTCAGCCCTTCACCCCTCAGGGTGTTCTGTTCACCCCTCAGGATGTTCTGGTTCAGCCCTTCACCCCTCAGGGTGTTCTGTTCACCCCTCAGGATGTTCTGGTTCAGCCCTTCACCCCTCAGGGTGTTCTGGTTTAACCCTTCACCCCTCAGGATGTTCTGGTTCAGCCCTTCACCCCTCAGGGTGTTCTGGTTTAACCCTTCACCCCTCAGGATGTTCTGGTTCAGCCCTTCACCCCTCAGGGTGTTCTGTTCAGCCCTTCACCCCTCAGGGTGTTCTGTTCAGCCCTTCACCCCTCAGGATGTTCTGGTTCAGCCCTTCACCCCTCAGGGTGTTCTGGTTCAGCCCTTCACCCCTCAGGGTGTTCCGTTCAGCCCGTTCAGCCCTTCACCCCTCAGGGTGTTCCGTTCAGCCCGTTCAGCCCTTCACCCCTCAGGGTGTTCCGTTCAGCTCTTCACCCCTCAGGGTATCCTGTTCAAGATGTTCAACTAGTTGGTGCTGTTCCTTTCTTGACATCCGGGTTGTTAGTTTTGCTTTAAGCAGGATTGTTGCACAAAGTGGTAATGTTATGTAAAGGTGATTAGTTACTGAGCTTTTACTAAGCACCTTTCTGCCTGTCAGCAGAGGCCCAGAGACGTGTTTCAGCAGGTTACCAGGATTACTACACAAAGGCACAACATTTATCTGCTTCCTCTAACAAAGGTAATCTCTGTTTTCACTGTGTGTGTGTGTGTGTGTGTGTGTGTGTGTGTGTGTGTGTGTGTGTGTGTGTGTGTGTGTGTGTGTGTGTGTGTGTGTGTGTGTGTGTGTGTGTGTGTGTGTGTGTGTGTGTGTGTGTGTGTGTGAGAGAGAGAGACTGCTTCTCTGCATTCTAATGCTGTTTCTTTTCCTTTAGCTAGTTTTGAGCGGTGATTGTTTTGCGCACACACACACACACACATACACACACACACTTGCACAGCCAACCGCTGAGGCCTTGTTATCCCTGTTGTCAGAGTGACGCCTGAAGCATTTTAAGTCACGTGGTGGGAGAGACCCAGCTCTTGTTTGTTTTCCAGTGTTGTATTTGCACTGAGATAATAAGGGTTGATCCGGGGTAAAGTCCCATCACCTCCTCTCTGACCAGGGTTGATCCGGGGTAAAGTCCCGTCACCTCTGACCAGGGTTGATCCGGGGTAAAGGCCCCTCATCTCTGACCAGGGTTGATCCGGGGTAAAGGCCCCTCATCTCTGACCAGGGTTGATCCGGGGTAAAGGCCCCTCATCTCTGACCAGGGTTGATCCGGGGTAAAGGCCCCTCATCTCTGACCAGGGTTGATCCGGGGTAGAGGCCCGTCACCTCCTCTCTGACCAGGGTTGATCCGGGGTAGAGGCCCGTCACCTCCTCTCTGACCAGGGTTGATCCGGGGTAAAGGATCGTTATCTCTGACCAGGGTTGATCCGGGGTAAAGGATTGTCACCATCTCTGACCAGGGTTGATCCGGGGTAGAGGCCCGTCACCTCATCTCTAACCAGGGTTGATTCGGGGTAAAGGATCGTCATCTCTGACCAGGGTTGATCCGGGGTAAAGGCCCATCACCTCCTCTCTGACCAGGGTTGTTCCGAGGTAAAGGATCGTCATCTCTGACCAGGGTTGATCCGGGGTAAAGGATTGTCACCTCATCTCTGACCAGGGTTGATCCGGGGTAAAGGCCCCTCACCTCATCTCTGACCAGGGTTGATCCGGGGGTAAAGGCCCATCACCTCTGACCAGGGTTGATCCGGGGTAAAGGCCCGGGCTCACACCCACTAATGTAATCAACATTCAGCCAGTTGAAACACGTTTCCACGCGCTCCCCGGCGAGATGAATCGAACACCCACAATGCTTTAGTTGTTTTGCTGCAGGTGAGGCCCTATGGGAGATGGGAGAGATTTCCTGGCTCTGTTATTGGATAGGACGTCTGTATAGGCATTTGCATTCCTCCTTTTCTCTGTGGTCAGAACACAGACTAATCACACTATATATATACAATGACATGATGGTTCTTTACCCCAGATAAATATGTGTTGTTCTATACTGTTGTGCATTTTAATGCTAAACATCACTGATGTTGACTGACTGAAATGTGAAATACCACCTGCAGTCCAGACGCATTATGTTATCAGATATTACAGAGATTATCAATGTTACTGAGTAACACACTAGAACATAGTGCTGAGATATTACAGGGATTAACAATGTTACTCACTAGAACATAGTGCTGAGATTACAGGGATTATCAATGTTACTCAGTAACTCACTAGAACATAGTGCTGAGATATTACAGGGATTATCAATGTTACTCACTAGAACATAGTGCTGAGATTACAGGGATTAACAATGTTACTCACCACTAACATGCTAGAACATAGTGCTGAGATATTACAGGGATTACCAATGTTACTCACTAGAACATAGTGCTGAGATATTACAGGGATTATCAATGTTACTCACTAGAACATAGTGTTGAGATATTACAGGGATTAACAATGTTACTCACTAGAACATAGTGCTGAGATATTACAGGGATTAACAATGTTACTCACTAGAACATAGTGCTGAGATATTACAGGGATTAACAATGTTACTGAGTAACACACTAGAACATAGTGCTGAGATATTACAGGGATTATCAATGTTACTAGAACATAGTGCTGAGATATTACAGGTATTAACAATGTTACTCACTAGAACATAGTGCTGAGATATTACAGGAATTATCAATGTTACTGAGTAACTCACTAGAACATAGTGCTGAGATATTACAGGGATTAACAATGTTACTGAGTAACTCACTAGAACATAGTGTTGAGATATTACAGGGATTAACAATGTTACTCACTAGAACATAGTGCTGAGATATTACAGGGATTAACAATGTTACTCACTAGAACATAGTGCTGAGATATTACAGGGATTAACAATGTTACTGAGTAACACACTAGAACATAGTGCTGAGATATTACAGGTATTAACAATGTTACTCACTAGAACATAGTGCTGAGATATTACAGGGATTATCAATGTTACTCACTAGAACATAGTGCTGAGATACTACAGGGATTATCAATGTTACTCACTAGAACATAGTGCTGAGATACTACAGGGATTATCAATGTTACTCACTAGAACATAGTGCTGAGATACTACAGGGATTAACAATGTTACTCACTAGAACATAGTGCTGAGATATTACAGGGATTATCAATGTTACTCACTAGAACATAGTGCTGAGATATTACAGGGATTATCAATGTTGCTCACTAGAACATAGTGCTGAGATACTACAGGGATTAACAATGTTACTCACTAGAACATAGTGCTGAGATATTACAGGGATTATCAATGTTACTCACTAGAACATAGTGCTGAGATACTACAGGGATTAACAATGTTACTCACTAGAACATAGTGCTGAGATATTACAGGGATTATCAATGTTACTCGCTAGAACATAGTGCTGAGATATTACAGGGATTATCAATGTTACTCACTAGAACATAGTGCTGAGATATTACAGGGATTATCAATGTTACTCGCTAGAACATAGTGCTGAGATATTACAGGGATTATCAATGTTACTCGCTAGAACATAGTGCTAAAATACTACAGGGATTATCAATGTTACGGAGTTACTCACTAGAACATAGTGCTGAGATATTACAGGGATTATCAATGTTACTCACTAGAACATAGTGCTGAGATATTACAGGGATTATCAATGTTACTCACTAGAACATAGTGCTGAGATATTACAGGGATTATCAATGTTACTCACTAGAACATAGTGCTGAGATATTACAGGGATTATCAATGTTACTCGCTAGAACATAGTGCTGAGATATTACAGGGATTATCAATGTTACTCGCTAGAACATAGTGCTAAAATACTACAGGGATTATCAATGTTACGGAGTTACTCACTAGAACATAGTGCTGAGATATTACAGGGATTATCAATGTTACTCGCTAGAACATAGTGCTGAGATATTACAGGGATTATCAATGTTACTCACTAGAACATAGTGCTGAGATATTACAGGGATTAACAATGTTACTCACTAGAACATAGTGCTGAGATATTACAGGGATTAACAATGTTACTCACTAGAACATAGTGCTGAGATATTACAGGGATTATCAATGTTACTCACTAGAACATAGTGCTGAGATATTACAGGGATTATCAATGTTACTCACTAGAACATAGTGCTGAGATATTACAGGGATTATCAATGTTACTCGCTAGAACATAGTGCTGAGATATTACAGGGATTATCAATGTTACTCGCTAGAACATAGTGCTAAAATACTACAGGGATTATCAATGTTACGGAGTTACTCACTAGAACATAGTGCTGAGATATTACAGGGATTATCAATGTTACTCGCTAGAACATAGTGCTGAGATATTACAGGGATTATCAATGTTACTCACTAGAACATAGTGCTGAGATATTACAGGGATTATCAATGTTACTCACTAGAACATAGTGCTGAGATATTACAAGGATTATCAATGTTACTCACTAGAACATAGTGCTGAGATACTACAGGGATTAACAATGTTACTCACTAGAACATAGTGCTGAGATATTACAAGGATTATCAATGTTACTGAGTAACTCACTAGAACATAGTGCTGAGATATTACAGGGATTATCAATGTTACTCACTAGAACATAGTGCTGAGATATTACAGGGATTATCAATGTTACTGAGTAACTCACTAGAACACAGTGCTGAGATATTACAGGGATTATCAATGTTACTGAGTAACTCACTAGAACACAGTGCTGAGATATTACAAGGATTATCAATGTTACTGAGTAACTCACTAGAACATAGTGCTGAGATATTACAGGGATTATCAATGTTACTCACTAGAACATAGTGCTGAGATATTACAGGGATTAACAATGTTACTCACTAGAACACAGTGCTGAAATCATCAACCAGATTGAAAACAAATTCACACCATTTAAAGGGGCAATATGCAATTCAAACAAAACGTTGATGGCATGAAACAATAAAACATTTCCCACTGCCTTTCCCCATCAGAGAGAGTAGCCATCAGAGAGAGAGTAGCCATCAGAGAGAGAGTAGCCATCGGAGAGAGTAGCCATCGGAGAGAGTAGCCATCGGAGAGAGTACCCATCGGAGAGAGAGTAGCCATCGGAGAGAGAGTAGCCATCGGAGAGAGAGTAGCCATCGGAGAGAGAGTAGCCATCGGAGAGAGAGTAGCCATCGGGGAGAGAGTAGCCATCGGGGAGAGAGTAGCCATCGGGGAGAGAGTAGCCATCGGAGAGAGAGTAGCCATCGGAGAGAGAAGCCATCGGAGAGAGAGTAGCCATCGGAGAGAGAGTAGCCATCAGAGAGAGAGTAGCCATCAGAGAGAGTGTAGCCATCAGAGAGAGTGTAGCCATCAGAGAGAGAGTAGCCATCAGAGAGAGAGTAGCCATCAGAGAGAGAGTAGCCATCAGAGAGAGTTCCCATCAGAGAGAGAGTAGCCATCAGAGAGAGAGTAGCCATCAGAGAGAGAGTAGCCATCAGAGAGAGAGTAGCCATCAGAGAGTAGCCATCAGAGAGAGAGGACCCATCAGAGAGAGAGTACCCATCAGAGAGACCCCGCGGGGACCTGGTCCGGGTCTAGACCCCGCGGGGACCTGGTCCGGGTCTAGACCCCGCGGGGACCTGGTCCGGGTCTAGACCCCTTGGGGACCTGGCCCCGGGTCTAGACCCCGCGTGGACCTGGCCCGGGTCTAGACCCCGTGGGGACCTGGTCCGGGTCTAGACCCCGTGGGGACCTGGTCCGGGTCTAGACCCCGTGGGGACCACATACAGGGTTCTCTCAGCTAAGGGATAGATTGAAGTTTACAGAATTGTTTCCCGGAGGAAAATAGAGGGTCATGCTTTTTCAATCTCAGTCAAGGGAGGGTCTAGTATTTTTTTTAAATCGAGCCCAGGGGAGGGTCATGTCATTTATAAGTGATTAAATTTAAATATTTCTCAGAGTTTTAAAAATAGTTGCTTATTAGGTTATTTATCCATGTGTGCCCGACGCCGCCCCTCATCTGATTCTCTGCTGGGTGCACAATATCAAGTTCACCTCTCGGCTATTTAGTGTGATATCAATCAGATGATCTATACCCTATAGGGTATGATGAAGTGCATGCTGGGAGAAAACCGAGCCAACGTTACATTTCTAAGACAGCTGCTGGTTTATATAAAACGAGGCTGCATTAAACACTGACATGGATATTCCAACCCTGAGCTCCGCCTGCTCTGCTCTTACTGATCCAAAACGCGTTTGTGTGCTGCTTAACCAATGGCTGTGCTGTGTGCTGCTTAACCAATGGCTGTGCTGCGTGCTGCCTTACCAATGGCTGTGCTCTGTGCTGCCTAACCAATGACTGTGCTGCCTAACCAATGGCTGTGCTGTGTGCTGCTTAACCAATGGCTGTGCTGTGTGCTGCCTAACCAATGGCTGTGCTGCCTAACCAATGGCTGTGCTGCCTAACCAATGGCTGTGCTGTGTGCTGCCTAACCAATGTCTGTGCTGCGTGCTGCCTAACCAATGGCTGTGCTGCCTAACCAATGGCTGTGCTGTCTAACCAATGGCTGTGCTGTGTGCTGCCTAACCAATGGCTGTGCTGTGTGCTGCCTAACCAATGGCTGTGCTGCCTAACCAATGGCTGTCCTGCCTAACCAATGGCTGTGCTGTGTGCTGCTTAACCAATGGCAGTGCTGTGTGTTGCCTAACCAATGGCTGTGCTGTGTGCTGCCTAACCAATGGCTGTGCTGCCTAACCAATGGCTGTCCTGCCTAACCAATGGCTGTGCTGTGTGCTGCTTAACCAATGGCTGTGCTGTGTGCTGCCTAACCAATGGCTGTGCTGCGTGCTGCCTACCCAATGCTGTGCTGCGTGCTGCTTAACCAATGGCTGTGCTGTGTGCTGCTTAACCAATGGCTGTGCTGTGTGCTGCTTAACCAATGGCTGTGCTGTGTGCTGCTTAACCAATGGCTGTGCTGCCTAACCAATGACTGAGCTGCTTAACCAATGGTTGTGCTGTGTGCTGCCTAACCAATGGCTGCGCTGTGTGTTGCCTTTGATGGCAGTTCAGGAGGAGAGTCAAAGGTTTCTTCCCATGTTTTTTCCCAATTACTTAGCTAGCATTGAATGCAGCTAGCTGGTTTAGCCTACTCGAACACCCGGCTCAAACAAAGGGATGGTATGTTAGCTAGCTGGCTATAACAGAGGGATGCTATTTTAGTTAGCTGGCTATAACAGAGGGATGCTATGTTAGCTAGCTGGCTATAACAGAGGGATGCTATGTTAGCTAGCTGGCTATAACAGAGGGATGCTATGTTAGCTAGCTGGCTATAACAGAGGGATGCTATGTTAGCTAGCTGGCTATAACAGAGGGATGCTATGTTAGCTAGCTGGCTATAACAGAGGGATGATATGTTAGCTAGCTGGCTATAACAGAGGGATGCTATGTTAGCTAGCTGGCTATAACAGAGGGATGCTATGTTAGCTAGCTGGCTATAACAGAGGGATGGTATGTTAGCTAGCTGGCTATAACAGAGGGATGGTATGTTAGCTAGCTGGCTATAACAGAGGGATGCTATGTTAGCTAGCTGGCTATAACAGAGGGATGCTATGTTAGCTAACTGGCTATAACAGAGGGATGCTATGTTAGCTAACTGGCTATAACAGAGGGATGCTATGTTAGCTAACTGGCTATAACAGAGGGATGCTATGTTAGCTAACTGGCTATAACAGAGGGATGCTATGTTAGCTAGCTGGCTATCCAACACTTCTTCCAAGGTATGCTTTTGGTTTGACTAATTTATTGCCTCTGGGGCCTGCCGGTGTAACTGCTAAACTGCTTCCTGACTGTACACTGTACTGCATGATTGTAGGGGGTTTACTAACGCGTTAGTTCTAGTAGCTATGTTGACTAGGACGTTACTTTAGCTAATATGGCGACAACGATATAGGCTGTGTGTAGCGGTTATGATATGAAGGTTTGGCTTGGATTCGTTTTTTTTTTCACCTGGTCACAGCATTGAATTCCACAAGCGAAGGGAATTAGGTGAGAGGAGAGTGCAAGGCGGTATTGAATGTCCCTGTCTGTCCCTGTCTGCCTGTGTGTCCGTGTGTCCCTGTCTGTCCGTGTGTCCCTGTCTGTTCGTGTGTCCCTGTCTGTCCGTGTGTCCCTGTCTGTCCGTGTGTCCCTGTCTGTCCCTGTCTGTCCGTGTGTCCCTGTCTGTCCGTGTGTCCCTGTCTGTCTGTGTGTCCGGGTGTCCCTGTCTGTCCGTCTGTCCCTGTCTGTCCCTGTGTCCCTGTCTGTCCCTGTGTCCCTGTCTGTCCCTGTGTCCCTGTCTGTCTGTGTGTCCCTGTCTGTCCGTGTGTCACTGTCTGTCCGTGTGTCACTGTCTGTCCGTGAGTCACTGTCTGTCACCTCAAATCTTTCTCTCGACCTGTGTCCACCTACGTTGTAAACTTTCATTCATAGGGTAGGTTGTAGTAACCTCATGAAGGGTACAGGGAACATTCTAGTATCATGTAGTAAACCTAAACCTATCGTTGTTACATTGAGCTGGGTGAATATGAATGACAGTAACCTAAACCTATCGCTGTTACATTGAACTGGGTGAATGACAGTAACCTAAACCTATCACTGTTACATTGAACTGGGTGAATATGAATGACAGTAACCTAAACCTGTCACTGTTACATTGAACTGGGTGAATGACAGTAACCTAAACCTATCACTGTTACATTGAACTGGGTGAATGACAGTAACCTAAACCTATCACTGTTACATTGAACTGGGTGAATATGAATGACAGTAACCTAAACCTACCACTGTTACATTGAGCTGGGTGAATGGAATATGAATGACAGTAACCTAAACCTATCACTGTTACATTGAGCTGGGTGAATGGAATATGAATGACAGTAACCTAAACCTATCACTGTTACATTGAACTGGGTGAATGACAGTAACCTAAACCTATCACTGTTACATTGAACTGGGTGAATGACAGTAACCTAAACCTATCACTGTTACGTTGAACTGGGTGAATATGAATGACAGTAACCTAAACCTATCACTGTTACATTGAACTGGGTGAATATTAATGACAGTAACCTAAACCTATCACTGTTACATTGAACTGGGTGAATATGAATGACAGTAACCTAAACCTATCACTGTTACATTGAACTGGGTGAATGACAGTAACCTAAACCTATCACTGTTACATTGAGCTGGGTGAATGGAATATGAATGACAGTAACCTAAACCTATCACTGTTACATTGAGCTGGGTGAATGGAATATGAATGACAGTAACCTAAACCTATCACTGTTACATTGAACTGGGTGAATGACAGTAACCTAAACCTGTCACTGTTACATTGAACTGGGTGGATATGAATGACAGTAACCTAAACCTATCACTGTTACATTGAACTGGGTGAATATGAATGACAGTAACCTAAACCTATCACTGTTACATTGAACTGGGTGAATATGAATGACAGTAACCTAAACCTATCACTGTTACATTGAACTGGGTGAATATGAATGACAGTAACCTAAACCTATCACTGTTACATTGAACTGGGTGAATATGAATGACAGTAACCTAAACCTGTCACTGTTACATTGAACTGGTTGAATGGAATATGAATGACAGTAACCTAAACCTATCACTGTTACATTGAACTGGGTGAATATGAATGACAGTAACCTAAACCTATCACTGTTACATTGAACTGGGTGAATGACAGTAACCTAAACCTATCACTGTTACATTGAACTGGGTGAATGACAGTAACCTAAACCTATCACTGTTACATTGAACTGGGTGAATGACAGTAACCTAAACCTATCACTGTTACATTGAACTGGGTGAATGACAGTAACCTAAACCTATCACTGTTACGTTGAACTGGGTGAATATGAATGACAGTAACCTAAACCTATCACTGTTACATTGAACTGGGTGAATATGAATGACAGTAACCTAAACCTATCACTGTGTGGCGAAATCTGCACGGAGCCTTCACCGTGCACTGCCACTTTAAGAGCGCATGAGCAGTAAGGAAGGAGAATATAAAGAGAGCTCGTTCAGCTCTTTGGGGGAGGGGCTCTTTGGTGGCGCGACAGTTTGATTGTGTGTGCTGTGCTGCAGAAGTTTTGTTTGTTTTCAGCGTGTGTAGTTTATAGAGTGTTTAACTCCATCATCGGTGTAATCGCTCTAGGTCGTGGTTGTTTTCGTTTGGGACCGCGCCCGTTATGGATCGCATGGATTAGTAGCAACATTGTTGCGAAGCGTTAACATACAAACCATCGGACAGTCAGACAGTACACCTGCACGCCTGAAGACCACAGCTAAGACCTCTCTTGTTCTCTTTCTCTTTTTCTCTTCCCTCTATCGTTCCAGTGCTTTACCCTGAAACAGACTCTCTATTTTTCCAATGCACTTCCCATTGAAGTGCATTAGAGCTGGACTATTATTGCCCTGCCTGAAGTATTTGGACATTTCAGTTAAAAGGGAGGTTGCTTGCAAATTGTGTATTGTTATGTGAACTGTATTGAGATGTACTAATGACATGTGGCCGAGAAGACTGGACATTTTTAAGGCCTTTGTTGTGTCGATGAACACCCCCCACCACATTCATACCCTCTGCACTCATCCACTAGAAAATAATACAGATTATTGCAAATCCTATGTTGATGACTGGGTTCGTTCTTGTATGAAGTTGCTGTTGAATTGCTATGCCATTATTAGTATTAGTATTATTGTATGAGGTATTCTTGTTTGGGTTACCCCTGTGCTGTGATGTGGGTTTTATATGGTGTGTATTCTCTTTTCTCTCCACTGGCTATCTGGTAAACAGGCTACACTCTAGGCAGTCTCTTCTGCTGATGTGTGTGGGTCTGGTAGTGGTTCTCTCTAGTCTACTCTTTTCCTTTCGGCATGGTTAATACCTGCCTGGCGCCCGAACAAAAGCTTTCTTTACCCCTCTCTAATAAATACCGCTACAACTGTTACATTGAACTGGGTGAATATGAATGACAGTAACCTAAACCTATCACTGTTACATTGATCTGGGTGAATATGAATGACAGTAACCTAAACCTACCACTGTTACATTGAACTGGGTGAATGACAGTAACCTAAACCTGTCACTGTTACATTGAACTGGGTGAATGACAGTAACCTAAACCTATCACTGTTACATTGAACTGGGTGAATGACAGTAACCTAAACCTGTCACTGTTACATTGAACTGGGTGAATGACAGTAACCTAAACCTATCACTGTTACATTGAACTGGGTGAATGACAGTAACCTAAACCTATCACTGTTACATTGAACTGGGTGAATGACAGTAACCTAAACCTGTCACTGTTACATTGAACTGGGTGAATATGAATGACAGTAACCTAAACCTATCACTGTTACATTGAACTGGGTGAATGACAGTAACCTAAACCTGTCACTGTTACATTGAACTGGGTGAATGGAATATGAATGACAGTAACCTAAACCTATCACTGTTACATTGAACTGGGTGAATGACAGTAACCTAAACCTATCACTGTTACATTGAACTGGGTGAATGACAGTAACCTAAACCTATCACTGTTACATTGAGCTGGGTGAATATGAATGACAGTAACCTAAACCTGTCACTGTTACATTGAACTGGGTGAATATGAATGACAGTAACCTAAACCTATCACTGTTACATTGAACTGGGTGAATATGAATGACAGTAACCTAAACCTATCACTGTTACATTGAGCTGGGTGAATATGAATGACAGTAACCTAAACCTACCACTGTTACATTGAACTGGGTGAATGACAGTAACCTAAACCTGTCACTGTTACATTGAACTGGGTGAATGACAGTAACCTAAACCTATCACTGTTACATTGAACTGGGTGAATGACAGTAACCTAAACCTGTCACTGTTACATTGAACTGGGTGAATGACAGTAACCTGTCACTGTTACATTGAACTGGGTGAATGACAGTAACCTAAACCTGTCACTGTTACATTGAACTGGGTGAATGACAGTAACCTAAACCTATCACTGTTACATTGAACTGGGTGAATGACAGTAACCTAAACCTGTCACTGTTACATTGAACTGGGTGAATATGAATGACAGTAACCTAAACCTATCACTGTTACATTGAACTGGGTGAATGACAGTAACCTAAACCTGTCACTGTTACATTGAACTGGGTGAATGGAATATGAATGACAGTAACCTAAACCTATCACTGTTACATTGAACTGGGTGAATGACAGTAACCTAAACCTATCACTGTTACATTGAACTGGGTGAATATGAATGACAGTAACCTAAACCTGTCACTGTTACATTGAACTGGGTGAATATGAATGACAGTAACCTAAACCTGTCACTGTTACATTGAACTGGGTGAATATGAATGACAGTAACCTAAACCTATCACTGTTACATTGAACTGGGTGAATATGAATGACAGTAACCTAAACCTATCACTGTTACATTGAACTGGGTGAATGACAGTAACCTAAACCTATCACTGTTACATTGAGCTGGGTGAATATGAATTACAGTAACCTAAACCTATCACTGTTACATTGAACTGGGTGAATATGAATGACAGTAACCTAAACCTATCACTGTTACATTGAACTGGGTGAATATGAATGACAGTAACCTAAACCTATCACTGTTACATTGAACTGGGTGAATGACAGTAACCTAAACCTATCACTGTTACATTGAGCTGGGTGAATATGAATGACAGTAACCTAAACCTGTCACTGTTACATTGAACTGGGTGAATATGAATGACAGTAACCTAAACCTATCACTGTTACATTGAACTGGGTGAATATGAATGACAGTAACCTAAACCTATCACTGTTACATTGAGCTGGGTGAATATGAATGACAGTAACCTAAACCTATCACTGTTACATTGAGCTGGGTGAATATGAATGACAGTAACCTAAACCTATCGTTGTTACATTGAGCTGGGTGAATATGAATGAAAGTCATCCAAGACGCTGTAATAGAAGTAATGCCTTGCTCATGAAGAATAAAGAACCGTCCTCCCTCATCTTAAACGGCACTGACCGCCACTGGCATATCAGTGTTTAGTTTCTTTGGCATTCAGAGGCTGAGCTACAACCTCCTATAGCCGAGGAGACAAACGATTGACTTTGCTTGGGAAGTAATCTAATTCTTGTCACTATCAATTGATTGATTAAGCGATTCACTTTCTGTACAATAGAAGATGTTTAAACCCAGACAGGTTTTTAAAGGGAAACACTTGTGACCTTCTCTTGTTGAGTTAAGCCATGGAAGAATAGTAGCCAGTAGTTATAGTTTTCAATGTTTCTGTGTCGGTAGGCCTACTCTGTCTGGGGTGGAATGGTAGGTCTACTCTGTCTGGGGTGGAAAGGTTGGCCTACTCTGTCTGGGGTGGAAAGGTAGACCTACTCTGTCTGGGGTGGAAAGGTAGGTCCTACTCTGTCTGGGGTGGAAAGGTAGGTCCTACTCTGTCTGGGGTGGAAAGGTAGGTCCTACTCTGTCTGGGGTGGAAAGGTAGACCTACTCTGTCTGGGGTGGAAAGGTAGGTCCTACTCTGTCTGGGGTGGAAAGGTAGGTCCTACTCTGTCTGGGGTGGAAAGGTAGGTCCTACTCTGTCTGGGGTGGAAAGGTAGGTCCTACTCTGTCTGGGGTGGAAAGGTAGGTCCTACTCTGTCTGGGGTGGAAAGGTAGACCTACTCTGTCTGGGGTGGAAAGGTAGACCTACTCTGTCTGGGGTGGAAAGGTAGGCCTAACTTTTGAAAGTACCTTTCTCAGATTCCTAATTTCAAACGGGGACAGTTTTTTTTTGTAATCAATACACACTGATTTGGCATTTGAGAAATGTGAGAAGATGAACACAGGCCTATCGCTTTGTCCATTCTTAGCCTGTAATTTGTGTCGTATTAAGAGATTCTGCTAATGTTTTAAAGCAAATTTTCTTGCAATTCTATACATTTTGCCATGGCTAATGTGTATTTGTGATGGGCTAGTTGTCACGCTGACAGAGCTCCAGAGTTCCTCTGTGGAGATGGGAGAACCTTCCAGAAGGACAAGCATCTCTACAGCACTCCACCAATCAGCCCTTTATGGTAGAGTGGCCACTCCTCAGTAAAATACACATTACAGCCTGATTTGAGTTTGCCAAAAGGCACCTAACGGACTCTCGGACCATGAGAAACAAGATTCTCTGGTTTGATGAAACCAGGATTTCACTTTTTGGCCTGAATGCCAAGCGTCACGTCTGGAGGAAACCTGGCATCATCCCTACGGTGAAGCATGGTGGTGGCAGCATCATGCTGTGGAGGTGTTTTTCAGCGGCAGGGACTGTGAGGATCGAGAGAAAGATTAAGGAGCAAAGTACAGAGAGATCCTTGATGAAAACCTGCTCCAGAGTGCTCAGGACCTCAGACTGGAGCGAAGGTTCACCTTCCAATAGGACAACGACACTAAGCACACAGCCAAGACAACGCAGGAGTGGTTTAGGGACCATATGAATATCCTTGAGTGGCTAAGCCAAAGCACGGACTTGAACCGGATCGAACATCTCTGGAGAGATCTGAAAATAGCTGTGCAGCGACGCTACCCATCCAACCTGACAGAGCTTGAGAGGATCTGCAGAGAAGAATGTGAGAAACTCTCCAAATACAGGTGTCAAATCAAATCAAATTTTATTTGTCACATGCGCCAAATACAACCGTGAAATACTTACAAGCCCTTAACCAACAATGCAGATGTGTTGTTGCCTACCCTTACCACCTGGGGGCGGCCCATCAGGAAGTCCAGGATCCAGTTTCAGAGAGAGGTGTTTAGTCCCAGGGTCCTTAGCTTAGTGATGAGCTTCGTGGGCACTATGGTGTTGAACGCTAAGCTGTAGTCAATGAACAGCATTCTCACACACTGTAGGTGTTCCTTTTGTCCAGGTGGGAAAGAGCAGTGTGGGGAGGCGATTGAGATTGTGTCCTCTGTGGATCTGTTGGGGCGGCATGCGAATTGAAGTGGGTCTAGGGTTTCTCGGCACGATGGTGTTGATGTGAGCCATTACCAGCCTTTTCAAAGCACTTCATGGATATCGGCGTGACCGCTATGGGGAGGTAGTCATTTAGACAGGTTACCTTCGCTTCCTTGGGCACAGGGACTATGGTGGTCTGTTTTGAAACATGCAGGCATCACAGACTGGTTGAACATTTCAGCGAAGAAACTTGCCAGTTGGTCCTTGGCTTTAAAGGCCTTGCTCACATCAGCTACAAAGAGCGTGATCACACGGTCGTCTGGAACAGCTGGTGCTCTCATGCATGCTTCAGTGTTGCTCGCGTCACTGGGAAGCTCTTGGCTGGATTTCCCTTTGTAGTCCATAATATAGCTCTGCCACATCCGACTAGCATCAAAGCCGATGTAGTAGGATTCAATCTTAGTCCTGCATTGATGCTTTGTCTGTTTGATTGTTTCGTCTGAGGGCATAGCGGGATTTCTTATGAGTGTCCGGATTAGTGTCCCGCTCCTTGAAAGCGGCAGTTTTAGCCTTAAGCTCGGTGCGGATGTTGCCAGTAATCCATGGCTTTTGGTTGGGAAATGTACGTTCGGTCACTGTGGGTACGATGTTGTCTATGCGCTTATTGATGAAGCCAGTGACTGATGTGTTGTACTCCTCAATGCCATTGGATGAATCCCGGAACATATTTCAGTCTGTGCTAGCAAAACAGTCCTGTAGCGTAGCATCCTCGTCCTCATCCGTATTGAGCGAGTCACTGGTACTTCCTGCTTTAGTTTTTTGTTTGTAAGCAGGAGGATATAATTAGTCAGATTTGTCAAATGGAGGGTGAGGGAGAGCTTTGTATGCGTCTCTGTGTGGAGTAAAGGTTGTCTAGAGTTTTTATTATTTTTATTTTTTTTAATGTGTAATGGGTGTTCAGGGAGGGTTTATAGGTCAAATATATTTAGCTGAAGGGAGGCCCATCCAGATTCGTATCGGAGAGGTCTGATTTTTCTCCATGTAACACTCATTCTAAATAACGTTCACTTCCTGTCACACCCTGGTCAAAGTATTTTGTGTTTATCTTTATTTATTTGGTCAGGCCAGGGTGTGGCATGGGTTTTTGTATGTGGTGTGTATGTATGGGGATTGTAGCTAGTGGGGTGTTCTAGCTAAGTCTATGGCTGTCTGAAGT
Source organism: Oncorhynchus mykiss (assembly GCF_057628025.1). Lineage (NCBI taxonomy): Eukaryota > Metazoa > Chordata > Actinopteri > Salmoniformes > Salmonidae > Oncorhynchus > Oncorhynchus mykiss. Next base: position 4,598,558 of record NC_143024.1, read on the forward strand.
GGTTCTCAATCAGAGGCAGGTGTTTATCGTTGTCTCTGATTGGGAACCATATTTAGGCAGCCATATTCTTTGAGTTTGTCGTGGGTGATTGTCCTTATTGTCCTTATTGTCCTGATGTCATTGTTCTGTGTTAGGTTACACAAGTATAGGCTGTTTCGGTTTTCGTTAATTTATTGTTTTGATAGATTTTGTGTTTAGTGTGTTACTTCATTAAACATGGATTGCAATAGACACGCCGCATTTTGGTCCGACTCTCCTTCTCATCAAGAAAACCGTTACAGAATCACCCACCACAAAGGGACCAAGCAGCGTGTCAACAGGCAGGAACAGCCCAAAGTGGAGTACAGTATGGACTATACTTCTTGGGAGGAGATAGACAGGTGGGCGGTCGACCCAGGGAGAGTGCCGGAGCCCGCCTGGGATTCGATGGAGCAGTGCGCGGAAGGATATAGGAGAATGGAGTTTGCGAAGCAAGCAAGGCGGCGCGGACGGAGGCCCCATAGTCAGCCCCAAAAATTTCTTGGGGGGGGGCTCAGGGAGAGTGTGGCAGAGTCAGGAGCCAGACCTGAGCCAACTCTCCCTGTTTATCGTGAGGAGCCAAGGAGGAGACCAGAACCAGAGCCGGTGTTGGAGGTGAGCGAAACAGAGACTGTGAAGGAGTTAATGGGGAAATTGGAGGAGAGAGAAATGAGGGAGTTGCTGTGTTGGTGTTTTAAACATGGAATTCGCCCGACGGAGCGTGTCGGGGATTTGATGGCACCTGGGTCAGCGCTCCATACTCGTCCTGAGGTGCGTGTTAGTCGGCTGGTGAAGATGGTGCCAGTCTCACGTACCAGGCCTCCTGTGCACCTCCCTAGCCTTGCACGTCCTGTGCCAGCACCGCTCTCAAGATCTCCAGTACGCCTTCACGGTCTAACCCATCCTGTGCCACCTCCACACCCCAGCCCTCCGGTAGCAGCTCCCCGCACAAGGCTTCCTGTGCGTGTCCTCGGCCCAGTACCACCAGTGCCAGCACCACGCATCAGGCCTACAGTGCGCCTCGCCTGTCCAGCGCTGTCGGAGCCCTCCTCCTCTCCAGCGCTGTCGGAGTCTCCCGCCTGTTTAGCGCTGTTAGAGCCTTCCTTCTCTACAGCGCTGCCGGAGTCTCCCGCCTGTTCAGAGCTGCCAGTTAGCATAGAGCTGCCAGTTAGCATAGAGCTGCCAGTTAGCATAGAGCTGCCAGTTAGCATAGAGCTGCCAGTTAGCAAGGAGCTGCCAGTCTGCAAGGAGCTGCCAGTCTGCATAGAGCTGCCAGTCTGCAAGGAGCTGCCAGTCTGCAAGGAGCTGCCAGTCTGCAAGGAGCCGCCAGAGCTGCCAGTCTGCAAGGAGCCGCCAGAGCTGCCAGTCTGCAAGGAGCCGCCAGAGCTGCCAGTCTGCAAGGAGCCGCCAGAGCCGCCAGTTAGCATGGAGCAGCCAGGGCCGCCAGTCAGCATGGAGCAGCCAGGGCCGCCAGTCAGCATGGAGCAGCCAGGGCCGCCAGTCAGCATGGAGCAGCCAGTCAGCATGGAGCAGCCAGTCAGCATGGAGCAGCCAGAGCAGCCAGTCAGCATGGAGCAGCCAGTCAGCATGGAGCAGCCAGAGCTGCCAGTCAGCATGGAGCAGCCAGTCAGCATGGAGCAGCCAGAGCTGCCAGTCATCATGGAGCTGCCAGTCATCATGGAGCAGCCAGTCAGCATGGAGCAGCCAGAGCTGCCAGTCGACCAGACTCTCCCAGATCTGCCAGTCGACCAGACTCTCCCAGATCTGCCAGTCGACCAGACTCTCCCAGATCTGCCAGTCGACCAGACTCTTCCAGATCTGCCAGTCGACCAGACTCTTCCAGATCTGCCAGTCGACCAGACTCTTCCAGATCTGCCAGTCGACCAGACTCTTCCAGATCTGCCAGTCGACCAGACTCTTCCAGATCTGCCAGTCGACCAGACTCTTCCAGATCTGCCAGTCGACCAGGATCTGCCAGTCAGCCAGGATCTGCCGAAACCACCAGCCAGCCTGGATCTGGTAGATTCATCAACCTGCCTGAGCTTCCTCTCACTCCTGAGCTTCCTCTCACTCCTGAGCTTCCTCTCACTCCTGAGCTTCCTCTCACTCCTGAGCTTCCCCTCAGTCCCGAGCTGCCCCTCAGTCCCGATCTGCTCCTCAGTCCAGTGGGGTTCTGGGTGAGGACTACTAGGCCATGGTCGGCGGCGAGGGTGGACTATCCAGGGACGCGAGGAGAAGGGACTAAGACATTGATTGAGTGGGGTCCACGTCCCGCGCCGGAGCCGCCACCATGGACAGACGCCCACCCGGACCCTCCCTATTGTTTTGAGGTGCGTTCGGGAGTCCGCACCTTAGGTTCTGTCACACCCTGGTCAAAGTATTTTGTGTTTATCTTTATTTATTTGGTCAGGCCAGGGTGTGGCATGGGTTTTTGTATGTGGTGTGTATGTATGGGGATTGTAGCTAGTGGGGTGTTCTAGCTAAGTCTATGGCTGTCTGAAGTGGTTCTCAATCAGAGGCAGGTGTTTATCGTTGTCTCTGATTGGGAACCATATTTAGGCAGCCATATTCTTTGAGTTTGTCGTGGGTGATTGTCCTTATTGTCCTTATTGTCCTGATGTCATTGTTCTGTGTTAGGTTACACAAGTATAGGCTGTTTCGGTTTTCGTTAATTTATTGTTTTGATAGATTTTGTGTTTAGTGTGTTACTTCATTAAACATGGATTGCAATAGACACGCCGCATTTTGGTCCGACTCTCCTTCTCATCAAGAAAACCGTTACACTTCCTGAAGATCTAATCAGCTATTCCTCTCATAAACAACATACTGTAAGCACGTCCCTAATGACACCCCTATTCCCTATATAGTGCACTACTTTAGGCCAGAACCCTATTCCCTATATAGAGCACTACTTTAGACCAAGGCCCTATTCCCTATATAGTGCACTACTTTAGACCAGAACCCTATTCCCTATATAGTGCACTACTTTAGACCAGGACCCTATTCCCTATATAGTGCACTACTTTAGACCAGGGCCCCTATTCCCTACATAGTGCACTACTTTAGACCAGAACCCTATTCCCTATATAGAGCACTACTTTAGACCAGGACCCTATTCCCTATATAGTGCACTACTTTAGACCAGGGCCCCTATTCCCTACATAGTGCACTACTTTAGACCAGAGTCCACCCAGTCCCTATATAGAGCACTACTTTAGACCAAGGCCCTATTCCCTATATAGTGCACTACTTTAGACCAGAACCCTATTCCCTATATAGTGCACTACTTTTGGGCTGGCAAAAAGCAGGGTACTTCGTAGGGGATAGGGGTGTCATTTAGGATGTTTATCGTCTCTACGTTGGGACAGAGAGGTTTGCCAGTGGATCTTTAGATGCTGCCAAAGACAAGAGGATTTAAATCATAGCTCCACCCCCCCCCTACCCAGCAGCCATCTGACTGTGTTTTTTTAAGCGATAAGATGTTCCGATAGATTGCCGTGATTTTAAACAGGCAGATGTTGATAAGTGTCCACATCTGAACGTTTTAAATAAGATTTTAAATCCTAATTTGACAACCATTGTTCTTGTTTGATGTTGTGATACCCCTTTTTTGAAACGAGGACTCGCTTCGGTAAATCATCTTTTTAAATTGTCTTCATCAATGTGTGTCTCTCAGAGGAGATGTCAACTATTCCACTCTCTGAAATTAGCACGCAGCGTCACAAATCTTCTTAATTGTGGTGTTTTGATTAATAAAATGTAATGCTGTTTGGTTAAATATAAAATTGTAGTTAGTTGCATCATTTGGCAGTCTGTAATATTGCTGCTCTTTTCTCAAGTCTGTTGGAGGTCAATATAATACAGTCTGGAGGTCAATATGATACAGTCTGTTGGAGGTCAACATAATACGGTCTGTAGGTCAATATAATACAGTCTGTAGGTCAACATAATACAGTCTGTAGGTCAACATAATACAGTCTGTAGGTCAATATAGTACAGTCTGTAGGTCAATATAATACAGTCTGTAGGTCAATATAATACAGTCTGGAGGTCAATATAGTACAGTCTGTTGGAGGTCAATATAATACAGTCTGGAGGTCAATATAATACAGTCTGTAGGTCAATATAATACAGTCTGGAGGTCAATATAGTACAGTCTGTTGGAGGTCAATATAATACAGTCTGTAGGTCAATATAATACAGTCTGTTGGAGGTCAATATAATACAGTCTGGAGGTCAATATAATACAGTCTGGAGGTCAATATAATACAGTCTGGAGGTCAATATAATACAGTCTGTTGGAGGTCAATATGATACAGTCTGGAGGTCAATATAATACAGTCTGGAGGTCAATATAATACAGTCTGTTGGAGGTCAATATAATACAGTCTGGAGGTCAATATAATACAGTCTGTTGGAGGTCAATATGATACAGTCTGGAGGTCAATATAATACAGTCTGGAGGTTAATATAATACAGTCTGGAGGTCAATATAATACAGTCTGTTGGAGGTCAATATAATACAGTCTGTTGGAGGTCAATATAATACAGTCTGTTGGAGGTCAATATAATACAGTCTGTTGGAGGTCAATATAATACAGTCTGTTGGAGGTCAATATAATACAGTCTGGAGGTTAATATAATACAGTCTGGAGGTCAATATAATACAGTCTGTTGGAGGTCAATATGATACAGTCTGGAGGTCAATATAATACAGTCTGTTGGAGGTCAACATAATACCGTCTGGAGGTCAATATGATACAGTCTGGAGGTCAACATAATACCGTCTGGAGGTCAATATAATACAGTCTGTTGGAGGTCAATATAATACAGTCTGGAGGTCAATATAATACCGTCTGGAGGTCAATATAATACAGTCTGTTGGAGGTCAATATAATACAGTCTGTTGGAGGTCAATATAATACAGTCTGGAGGTCAATATAATACAGTCTGGAGGTCAATATAATACAGTCTGTTGGAGGTCAATATAATACAGTCTGTTGGAGGTCAATATAATACAGTCTGGAGGTCAATATAATACAGTCTGTTGGAGGTCAATATAATACAGTCTGTTGGAGGTCAATATAATACAGTCTGTTGGAGGTCAATATAATACAGTCTGTTGGAGGTCAATATAATACAGTCTGGAGGTCAATATAATACAGTCTGGAGGTTAATATAATACAGTCTGGAGGTCAATATAATACAGTCTGTTGGAGGTCAATATGATACAGTCTGGAGGTCAATATAATACCGTCTGGAGGTCAATATAATACCGTCTGGAGGTCAATATAATACAGTCTGTTGGAGGTCAATATAATACAGTCTGGAGGTCAATATAATACAGTCTGTTGGAGGTCAATATAATACAGTCTGTTGGAGGTCAATATAATACAGTCTGGAGGTCAATATAATACCGTCTGGAGGTCAATATAATACAGTCTGTTGGAGGTCAATATAATACAGTCTGTTGGAGGTCAATATAATACAGTCTGTTGGAGGTCAATATAATACAGTCTGGAGGTCAATATAATACAGTCTGTTGGAGGTCAATATAATACAGTCTGTTGGAGGTCAATATAATACAGTCTGTTGGAGGTCAATATAATACAGTCTGGAGGTCAATATAATACAGTCTGGAGGTCAATATAATACGTTATCATAGGGCCCTGGTCTATAGTAGTGTACTATATAAAGCCCAGTGTTACCATAGGGCCCTGGTCTATAGTAGTGTACTATATAAAGTGTTACCATAGGGCCCTGGTCTATAGTAGTGTACTATATAAAGTGTTACCATAGGGCCCTGGTCTATAGTAGTGTACTATATAAAGTGTTACCATAGGGCCCTGGTCTATAGTAGTGTACTATATAAAGTGTTACCATAGGGCCCTGGTCTATAGTAGTGTACTATATACAGTGTTACCATAGGGCCCTGGTCTATAGTAGTGTACTATATAAAGCCCAGTGTTACCATAGGGCCCTGGTCTATAGTAGTGTACTATATAAAGTGTTACCACAGGGCCCTGGTCTATAGTAGTGTACTATATAAAGCCCAGTGTTACCATAGGGTCCTGGTCTATAGTAGTGTATTATATAAAGTGTTACCATAGGGCCCTGGTCTATAGTAGTGTACTATATAAAGCCCAGTGTTACCATAGGGCCCTGGTCTATAGTAGTGTACTATATAAAGCCCAGTGTTACCATAGGGCCCTGGTCTATAGTAGTGTACTATATAAAGCCCAGTGTTACCATAGGGCCCTGGTCTATAGTAGTGTACTATATAAAGTGTTACCATAGGGCCCTGGTCTATAGTAGTGTACTATATAAAGCCCAGTGTTACCATAGGGCCCTGGTCTATAGTAGTGTACTATATAAAGCCCAGTGTTACCATAGGGCCCTGGTCTATAGTAGTGTACTATATAAAGCCCAGTGTTACCATAGGGCCCTGGTCTATAGTAGTGTACTATATAAAGCCCAGTGTTACCATAGGGCCCTGGTCTATAGTAGTGTACTATATAAAGCCCAGTGTTACCATAGGGCCCTGGTCTATAGTAGTGTACTATATGAAGTGTTACCACAGGGCCCTGGTCTATAGTAGTGTACTATATAAAGCCCAGTGTTACCATAGGGCCCTGGTCTATAGTAGTGTACTATATAAAGTGTTACCATAGGGCCCTGGTCTATAGTAGTGTACTATATAAAGCCCAGTGTTACCATAGGGCCCTGGTCTATAGTAGTGTACTATATAAAGCCCAGTGTTACCATAGGGCCCTGGTCTATAGTATTGTACTATATAAAGTGTTACCATAGGGCCCTGGTCTATAGTAGTGTACTATATAAAGTGTTACCATAGGGCCCTGGTCTATAGTAGTGTACTATATAAAGTGTTACCATAGGGCCCTGGTCTATAGTATTGTACTATATAAAGTGTTACCATAGGGCCCTGGTCTATAGTAGTGTACTATATAAAGCCCAGTGTTACCATAGGGCCCTGGTCTATAGTAGTGTACTATATAAAGTGTTACCATAGGGCCCTGGTCTATAGTAGTGTACTATATAAAGTGTTACCATAGGGCCCTGGTCTATAGTAGTGTACTATATAAAGCCCAGTGTTACCATAGGGCCCTGGTCTATAGTAGTGTACTATATAAAGTGTTACCATAGGGCCCTGGTCTATAGTATTGTACTATATAAAGTGTTACCATAGGGCCCTGGTCTATAGTAGTGTACTATATAAAGCCCAGTGTTACCATAGGGCCCTGGTCTATAGTAGTGTACTATATAAAGCCCAGTGTTACCATAGGGCCCTGGTCTATAGTAGTGTACTATATGAAGTGTTATCACAGGGTCCTGGTCTATAGTAGTGTACTATATAAAGTGTTACCACAGGGCCCTGGTCTATAGTAGTGTACTATATAAAGCCCAGTGTTACCATAGGGCCCTGGTCTATAGTAGTGTACTATATAAAGTGTTACCACAGGGCCCTGGTCTATAGTAGTGTACTATATAAAGCCCAGTGTTACCATAGGGCCCTGGTCTATAGTAGTGTACTATATAAAGCCCAGTGTTACCATAGGGCCCTGGTCTATAGTAGTGTACTATATAAAGTGTTACCATAGGGCCCTGGTCTATAGTATTGTACTATATAAAGTGTTACCATAGGGCCCTGGTCTATAGTAGTGTACTATATAAAGCCCAGTGTTACCATAGGGCCCTGGTCTATAGTAGTGTACTATATAAAGCCCAGTGTTACCATAGGGCCCTGGTCTATAGTAGTGTACTATATGAAGTGTTATCACAGGGCCCTGGTCTATAGTAGTGTACTATATAAAGCCCAGTGTTACCATAGGGCCCTGGTCTATAGTAGTGTACTATATAAAGCCCAGTGTTACCATAGGGCCCTGGTCTATAGTAGTGTACTATATAAAGTGTTATCACAGGGCCCTGGTCTATAGTAGTGTACTATATAAAGCCCAGTGTTACCATAGGGCCCTGGTCTATAGTAGTGTACTATATAAAGTGTTATCACAGGGCCCTGGTCTATAGTAGTGTACTATATAAAGCCCAGTGTTACCACAGGGCCCTGGTCTATAGTAGTGTACTATATAAAGTGTTATCACAGGGCCCTGGTCTATAGTAGTGTACTATATAAAGTGTTATCACAGGGCCCTGGTCTATAGTAGTGTACTATATAAAGCCCAGTGTTACCATAGGGCCCTAGTCTTTAGTAGTGTACTATATAAAGTGTTACCATAGGGTCCTGGTCTATAGTGGTGTACTATGGAGAATAGGGTGCTGTTTTGGACAGCGACCTCAGCCTTTCAGAACCTCCTTCCACTCCTTCTTGATTCTCGTCAGGGTCTGTTATGTTAGTCAGACAATGTGTCTGGTTCCCGCCTCGTCCCCAGCTCCACGGAGGGCTCTGATATTGTTGGTACTGCTCTGCACAGTGACTAGGCAGTGACTCTGTGCTAGAATGACTCCCACAGACAGTAGAATGACATGTACAGGAAATGCCTCAACAAAACCCTGTAGTAACCTCTCTAGACCTGATGTGCCCTGGGTCTTGCTGAAACCACAAGATAAAGACAGTGTCACTAACAGCAATATGCTGACAATTATGAACAAACAATATTCAAATGTCAATGAAAAATCTAGTCATAATGTAAACTATGACTTTACTGCCATTTTCAGTAGTTATAAACCCTAGAGGGTTAACCAGTCCTTCAGGTTAAATTACACTAGAGGGTTAACCGGTCCTTCAGGTTAAATTACACTAGAGGGTTAACCAGTCCTTCAGGTTAAATTACACTAGAGGGTTAACCAGTCCTTCAGGTTAAATTACACTAGAGGGTTAACCAGTCATATTGTTCTCATCATTACAACGTTGCCCTCTAGTTCTACTGCAAAGACCGTCAGAGACATACACCGAATACTACAGATTGAGACATACACAGAATACTACAGATTGAGACATACACTGAATACTACAGATTGAGACATACACTGAATACTACAGATTGAGACATACACTGAATACTACAGGTTGAGACATACACTGAATACTACAGATTGAGACATACACTGAATACTACAGATTGAGACATACACAGAATACTACAGATTGAGACATACACTGAATACTACAGATTGAGACATACACTGAATACTACAGATTGAGACATACACTGAATACTACAGGTTGAGACATACACTGAATACTACAGATTGAGACATACACTGAATACTACAGATTGAGACATACACAGAATACTACAGATTGAGACATACACTGAATACTACAGGTTGAGACATACACTGAATACTACAGATTGAGACATACACTGAATACTACAGATTGAGGCATACACTGAATACTACAGGTTGAGACATACACTGAATACTACAGATTGAGACATACACTGAATACTACAGATTGAGGCATACACTGAATACAAAAGGTTGAGCTATATACAGGAAGTACTAGATCAATGTGGAGCTATAGACAGGAAGTAGCACTACCAGATCAATGTGGAGTTATATACAGGAAGTAGCACAACCAGATCAATGTGGAGCTATATACAGGAAGTAGCACTACCAGATCAATGTGGAGCTATATACAGGGAGTACCAGATCAATGTGGAGCTATATACAGGGAGTACCAGTACCAGATCAATGTGGAGCTATATACAGGAAGTACCAGATCAATGTGGAGCTAAACTCAGCAAAAAAATAAACGTCCTCTCACTGTCAACTGCATTTATTTTCAGCAATCTTAACATGTGTGAATATTTGTAGGAACATAAGATTCAACAACTGAGACATAAACTGAACAAGTTCCACAGACATGTGACTAACAGAAATGGAATAATGTGTCCCTGAACAAAGGGGAGGGGAGGGGAGGGGAGGGGGGGGGGGGGGGGGGGGGCAAAATCAAAAGTAACCGTCAGTATCTGGTGTGGCCACCAGCTGCATTAAGTACTGTAGTGCATCTCCTCCTCATGAGATTACCCCTGGACCTGCCTTACAACAGGCCTCCAAGCCCTCAGTCCAGCCTCTCTCAGCCTATTACAGGGAGGTACCAGTACCAAGCTAAAGTAACCGTCAGTATCTGGTGTGGCCACCAGCTGCATTAAGTACTGCAGTGCATCTCCTCCTTATGAGATTACCCCTGGACCTGCCTTACAACAGGCCTACAAGCCCTCAGTCCAGCCTCTCTCAGCCTATTACAGGGAGGTACCAGTACCAAGCTAAAGTAACCGTCAGTATCTGGTGTGGCCACCAGCTGCATTAAGTACTGCAGTGCATCTCCTCCTTATGAGATTACCCCTGGACCTGCCTTACAACAGGCCTACAAGCCCTCAGTCCAGCCTCTCTCAGCCTATTACAGGGAGGTACCACTACCAAGCTAAAGTAACCGTCAGTATCTGGTGTGGCCACCAGCTGCATTAAGTACTGCAGTGCATCTCCTCCTTATGAGATTACCCCCGGACCTGCCTTACAACAGGCCTACAAGCCCTCAGTCCAGCCTCTCTCAGCCTATTACAGGGAGGTACCACTACCAAGCTAGTAGCGTCTCTTTTCTTAAAGAAAAAGGTTGAAAGGAGACTTGCGGTGTAACGAGCACTATGGTGAGAGCATTGAACCAATAGTAAAGGAGATTTATGATGAGGGCTTTAACGTTACCTGGTAACCACGGAGACACCTCTCAGACAGATCACTGTGAGGGTTTAATAAGATCTCTCTCTCACAGCTGTCTTTTTTAAAAACCATCCTTTACCGATCTCACCGTATTAAAAAAAGGACCTTCTGCTTTTATTCCAAGTGTTCCCCTCGACTTCTGGAATTGTTCCCCCGTCCTCTCCTCTGTCAGTCTAATTGTCGGGTGGTGAATATATTGCCCTCCTGCCTGGCAGCCTCACTGAGAAACATTCACTCTAATCTTTCCTGACGAGTCTCTGGTGACTCAAGATGAGTCAGTGGACGTTGCTGGGATGCAGAACCAAATGGCACCCTCTTCCCAACGGGCCCTGGTCTAAAGTAGTGCTCTATATAGGGAATAGGGTTCTGGTCTAAAGTAGTGCACTATGTAGGGAATAGGGCCCTGGTCTAAAGTAGTGCACTATGTAGGGAATAGGGCTCTGGTCTAAAGTAGTGCATGATACATCATGGTAGACTGTGATGGTAGACTGTGATGGTAGAAGAGTTCTGTATGTTCATGACTCTGATTAAAGATGAATATATTTATGGTTATTATTACGTTACACACGTGTGTGTGTGTGTGTGTGTGGTCTGAGAGAAAGCTTGTTGAAGTAAACAGATGAGTTGACTCACCCACAGCACAGCCTTGAGGGACGGACACACACACCGTGACACACACACACACACAGCAGCCCACTATTGAGTGGGAGGCCATGCTGTCACAGAGCTCTGCAACGAAACACAGCGTGTTTCTAACATGAATCATCTGTTATTATACCCTCGTTGTTTACACTGTTTCTAACATGAATCAACTGTTAATAAACTCTTGTTGTTTACACTGTTTCTAACACAGCCAGGTTCACCTTTAACCTTCCCGTTGGATCAGAGAGATAGCCTGGTCCCAGATCTGTTTGTGCTCTTGACAACTCCATTTAGCAGTTAGACAGTTCCACAAGGAGTTGGCAAGAGAACAGAAACAGTCTGGTACCCAGGCTATCAGAGAGCTGCTTCACTGTCACAATGTCTGTCTGTCTCTCTCTCTCTCTGTCTGTCTGTCTGTCTGTCTGTCTGTCTGTCTGTCTGTCTGTCTGTCTGTCTGTCTGTCAGTCAACAGTGTGGTACCCAGGCTATCAGAGAGCTAGCTAGCTAGCTAGCTGTCTGTCAGTCAGTCAGTCAGTCAGTCTGTCAACAGTGTGGTACCCAGGCTATCAGAGAGCGAGCTGCCTGCCTGACTTGTATTGGACGAGGTCTTAACCAATGACGCAGGGAAAGTGTGTGCTGTATAGTGTGGCATAACTTAATGCATGGCCTTTATGGGTATAGTAATGACCCTATCAGCAGTATTCCCATGTCTGTCTTAAAGAGAAATATTAATATACAACGTTTGTGTCTCTTCCACATTTTCATTAAAATCACATGGACTCATTGGTACAGCTCTCCATGTTCCAGTGTTTAGTGTCCATTTTCATTAAAATCACATGGACTCATTGGTACAGCTCTCCCTGTTCCAGTGTTTAGTGTCCATTTTCATTAAAATCACATGGACTCATTGGTACAGCTCTCCATGTTCCAGTGTTTAGTGTCCATTTTCATTAAAATCACATGGACTCATTGGTACAGCTCTCCCTGTTCCAGTGTTTAGTGTCCTGTGTCCATTTTCATTAAAATCACATGGACTCATTGGTACAGCTCTCCCTGTTCCAGTGTTTAGTGTCCTGTGTCCATTTTCATTAAAATCACATGGACTCATTGGTACAGCTCTCTCTGTGTGAATTTAAGTATGCTCTCTCTAATTCTTTCTTTCTTTCTCTCTCTCTCTCTCTCGGTGGACCTGAGCCCTAGGACCATGCCTCAGGACTACCTGACATGATGACTCCTTGCTGTCCCCAGTCCACCTGACTGTGCTGCTGCTCCAGTTTCAACTGTTCTGCCTGTGATTATTATTATTTGACCATGCTGGTCATTTATGAACAGTTGAACATCTTGGCCATGTTCTGTTATAATCTCCACCCGGCACAGCCAGAAGAGGACTGGCCACCCCACATAGCCTGGTTCCTCTCTAGGTTTCTTCCTAGGTTCTGGCCTTTCTAGGGAGTTTTTCCTAGCCACCATGCTTCTACACCTGCATTGCTTGCTGTTTGGGGTTTTAGGCTGGGTTTCTGTACAGCACTTTGAGATATCAGCTGATGTACGAAGGGCTAGATAAATTCATTTGATTTGTTACAGTGTTTAGTGTCCTGTGTTCTGTTGTGCTTTTGGAAGGCCAAAGTTTCATAAGGACATATCTGAGATGGGTTTTTTTCTCTCCAGGAAATGGGTTGTATAGGTTTATAGCTATTGTCATAGAACTAGAAGGAAAAATAGGGGCAACAGCAGATAGAAGGTGGAATCACCATTTCCCAGGAGTGTGCTGTACTGTACGTTTGATGCTTTTACAATATCTGTATGATAGAACTATAGATCTAGAGGAGAGGTGTGTGTGTGTGTGTGTGTGTGTGTGTACAGGGGTGTCATAAATCTGATAGGGAACAAAGTATGTGAGGATGGCTGGGGTGTGGTCTGTGGGGGGGGTATGCCCCCGTCGAGAATTTTGAGAATTTTGCATTTTTTTCAAACACCTAAAACATTGCTTTTTTTCTGCAATCTAGATCCATAATCATTATACTTAGTTCTATGTCTAAAAATATGCATATATATATTTTTCTGCATATCTAAGAATACCTCTTGAGATGTATGTATCCTCCTGACTGGTGGTAATTTTTTCAGAGAAACTAAATATGCTTTTCTGCTGAAATCTGGGTAAACAATTAAGAGGAATGTGAGTCTTATTCAGGACATTTAGTAAATGCTTGCTTTTCCCAAGTCTACCAACCTTTACCAGCAGGCATGCCAGCAAAGATAGAGCAGCTAGCTTGTCTAACTTCTTTTATTTATTTGACCTTTATTTAACTAGGCAAGTCAGTTAAGAACAAATTCTTATTTTCAATGACGGCCTAGGAACAGTGGGTTAACTGCCTGTTCAGGGGCAAAACGACAGATTGGTACCTTGCCCCTGAACTGCCTGTTCAGGGGCAAAATGACAGATTGGTACCTTGTCGGCTCGGGGGTTTGAACTTGCAACCTTCCGGTTACTAGTCCAACGCTGTAACCACTAGGCTACCCTGCCGCCCCAACTAACTTGATTGACAGCCTGCAATGGCTTCTGGGTAGCTGGTTATGAGGTTGGGAACCTATCTGGACGAGTTTAAACCAACTTCATTAAATTGTTCGTAGTATTACAGAGAAACTATGTGTCCCCTATGGGCATGACACGTGTGTGTGTGTGTTGTAGTAGTAGTAAGACTCGTAACTCCCAACTGCAGAGTGATTATCACAGTTTAAAGGAGATGGATCTCCCATGAGCACTGCTGTTTATTGGCTTTAATTACAAGACTAATTACCCCCTCTCTCTCTCTCACACACACACACACACACACACACACACACACGCACACACACACGCACGCACCTCTTTAGTATAAGGTCTGATTACCATCTTGGTGAGACGAGTCACATATAGAGAAGGGAGGAAAATATCAGCTGGATTTAAATGTCCTCCATCTTGGGGGAACATCCATAAACTTCCTGTTGAACGAGGAACGAGGGAGAGCTCGGGTTTGTTGTTTTTGGAAAGTTTGTTGATTTAGGAAGTTTTGAAAGTATATTGAAAAAGTTGAATCGCTAGCTAGCTAGCTACCTTTTTGAGTTTGGATCCCGCGACGTGGTTGGCATCAGTTGCTGGGACCGCTACTATCTATCTAGAGGTCCTGCCGACTGAGGCCGGGTCTGAGGAGCTGTTTGGCGTAGCAGCTAGCCTATCTGCTAGCTAGCTGCCTATCAGGCTAGCAGGGTTTTCCTGAGGGCTTGAATGTAGCTCGCAACGCAGTTAGCCGTTGTGTCCCGGGACCACGGATTGTCCCGGGCTTGTGGTTGTCTAGATCTATGCTGTTTGTTGTTGTTTTCATTCTTCCCTGCGACCTGCCCTGTCTGGAACTAAGAGGAGTAACAGTATAACCTGTCCTGTCTGGAACTGAGAGGAGAGGAGTAACAGTATAACCTGTCCTGTCTGGAACTGAGAGGAGTAACAGTATAACCTGTCCTGTCTGGAACTAAGAGGAGTAACAGTATAACCTGCCCTGTCTGGAACTAAGAGGAGTAACAGTATAACCTGTCCTGTCTGGAACTAAGAGGAGTAACAGTATAACCTGTCCTGTCTGGAACTAAGAGGAGTAACAGTATAACCTGTCCTGTCTGGAACTGAGAGGAGTAACAGTATAACCTGTCCTGTCTGGAACTAAGAGGAGTAACAGTATAACCTGCCCTGTCTGGAACTAAGAGGAGTAACAGTATAACCTGTCCTGTCTGGAACTAAGAGGAGTAACAGTATAACCTGCCCTGTCTGGAACTAAGAGGAGTAACAGTATAACCTGTCCTGTCTGGAACTAAGAGGAGTAACAGTATGTCCTGTCTGGAACTGAGAGGAGTAACAGCATAACCTGTCCTGTCTGGAACTAAGAGGAGTAACAGCATAACCTGTCCTGTCTGGAACTGAGAGGAGTAACAGCATAACCTGTCCTGTCTGGAACTGAGAGGAGAGGAGTAACCTGTCCTGTCTGGAAGTAAGACGAGTAACAGCATAACCTGTCCTGTCTGGAACTGAGAGGAGTAACAGTATAACCTGTCCTGTCTGGAACTGAGAGGAGTAACAGTATAACCTGTCCTGTCTGGAACTAAGAGGAGTAACAGTATAACCTGCCCTGTCTGGAACTAAGAGGAGTAACAGTATAACCTGTCCTGTCTGGAACTAAGAGGAGTAACAGTATAACCTGTCCTGTCTGGAACTAAGAGGAGTAACAGTATAACCTGTCCTGTCTGGAACTAAGAGGAGTAACAGTATAACCTGTCCTGTCTGGAACTAAGAGGAGTAACAGTATAACCTGTCCTGTCTGGAACTAAGAGGAGTAACAGTATAACCTGTCCTGTCTGGAACTAAGAGGAGTAACAGTATAACCTGTCCTGTCTGGAACTGAGAGGAGTAACAGTATAACCTGTCCTGTCTGGAACTGAGAGGAGTAACAGTATAACCTGTTCTGTCTGGAACTGAGAGGAGAGGAGTAACCTGTCCTGTCTGGAATTAAGAGGGGTAACAGTATAACCTGTTCTGTCTGGAACTAAGAGGGGTAACAGTATAACCTGTCCTGTCTGGAACTGAGAGGAGTAACAGTATAACCTGTCCTGTCTGGAACTAAGAGGAGTAACAGCATAACCTGTCCTGTCTGGAACTAAGAGGAGTAACAGTATAACCTGTCCTGTCTGTCTGGAACTAAGAGGAGTAACAGTATAACCTGTCCTGTCTGGAACTGAGAAGAGTAACAGTATAACCTGTCCTGTCTGGAACTGAGAGGAGTAACAATATAACCTGTCCTGTCTGGAACTGAGAGGAGAGGAGTAGCCTGTCCTGTCTGGAACTGAGAGGGGTAACAGAGTAACCTGTCCTGTCTGGAACTGAGAGGAGTAACAGAGTAACCTGTCCTGTCTGGAACTGAGAGGAGTAACAGAGTAACCTGTCCTGTCTGGAACTGAGAGGAGAGGAGTAACAGCATAACCTGTCCTGTCTGGAACTGAGAGGGGTAACAGCATAACCTGTCCTGTCTGGAACTGAGAGGGGTAACAGAGTAACCTGTCCTGTCTGGAACTGAGAGGGGTAACAGCATAACCTGTCCTGTCTGGAACTGAGAGGGGTAACAGACAGAGTAACCTGTCCTGTCTGGAACTGAGAGGGGTAACAGCATAACCTGTCCTGTCTGGAACTGAGAGGAGAGGGGTAACAGCATAACCTGTCCTGTCTGGAACTGAGAGGAGAGGGGTAACAGCATAACCTGTCCTGTCTGGAACTGAGAGGGGTAACAGACAGAGTAACCTGTCCTGTCTGGAACTGAGAGGGGTAACAGAGTAACCTGTCCTGTCTGGAACTAAGAGGAGTAACAGCATAACCTGTCCTGTCTGGAACTGAGAGGGGTAACAGCATAACCTGTCCTGTCTGGAACTGAGAGGGGTAACAGAGTAACCTGTCCTGTCTGGAACTGAGAGGGGTAACAGCATAACCTGTCCTGTCTGGAACTGAGAGGGGTAACAGACAGAGTAACCTGTCCTGTCTGGAACTGAGAGGGGTAACAGCATAACCTGTCCTGTCTGGAACTGAGAGGAGAGGGGTAACAGCATAACCTGTCCTGTCTGGAACTGAGAGGAGAGGGGTAACAGCATAACCTGTCCTGTCTGGAACTGAGAGGGGTAACAGCATAACCTGTCCTGTCTGGAACTGAGAGGGGTAACAGAGTAACCTGTCCTGTCTGGAACTGAGAGGGGTAACAGAGTAACCTGTCCTGTCTGGAACTGAGAGGGGTAACAGACAGAGTAACCTGTCCTGTCTGGAACTGAGAGGGGTAACAGACAGAGTAACCTGTCCTGTCTGGAACTGAGAGGGGTAACAGACAGAGTAACCTACGTTGTTACCATGACAAAGACCAAAGCCTGGCGGGAGTACCGTGGAGGACAGTGTTGTCTCTCTGTCACAGGCGAAGGATATTTTAAACTAACAAAAAGAGTTGTACAAGCAGTTGTTACAACAACAACAACAACAACAACAACAACAACAACAACAACATACTGTAGCTTCAAGTGTTTTGTCCAAATGCTGTTGGCGTCAACTGATTAAAGAATGGACGACCCGACCAGAGAGGACCTGAAGAACAGTTTGCAGTTCTCCCAGGGTCAGCTCGATGAGTTTAAACAGGAGAACGGCTAGATGAAAGCGATCTGTAAGTCATTGAGAGAGGACATCAGTTCTGTGTGTGAATCCATGTGAACAATGACCAGGAAATCAGATTATCTCCAGGGACAATGAAGGCGGAACAACGTGGTTGTGGACAGAAAGGCAGAATCTCCACATGAGACCTGGATGGAGTCTGAGGACAGAGTGAGGGAAATGGACCACAGGAAGATTAAGGTGGACAGTGCCCACGGGACTGGAAAACCCACCACAGGCCCAGGTGACAGGCCCAGGTGACAGGCCCAGGTGACAGGCCCAGATGGCAGGCCCAGGCCGATAGTGGTCAAGTTCCTGAGGTTCAAGGACATAGTAGCAGTTCTGGAAAAAGCCAAGAACGTTAGAGGAATGTACAGTGCATTCAGAAAATATTTTTAAAAATACACTTTTTCCACATTTTTTGGCATTACTAAAATTCTAAAATGGATTAAATAATTGTTCCCCCTCATCAATCTACACACAACACTCTATAGTGACATCACAATACGCCATAATGACATCACAATATTACATAATGACATCACAATACCCCATAATGACATCACAATACCCCATAATGACATCACAATACCCCATAATGACATCACAATACCCCATAATGACATCACAACACCCCATAATGACATCACAATACCCCATAATGACATCACAATACCCCATAATGACATCACAATACCCCATAATGACATCACAATACCCCATAATGACATCACGACACCCCATAATGACATCACGATACCCCATAATGACATCACGATACCCCATAATGACATCACAATACCCCATAATGACATCACAATACCCCATAATGACATCACGACACCCCATAATGACATCACGATACACCATAATGACATCACGATACCCCATAATGACATCACGATACCCCATAATGACATCACAATACCCCATAATGACATCACAATACCCCATAATGACATCACAATACCCCATAATGACATCACAATACCCCATAATGACATCACAATACCCCATAATGACATCACAACACCCCATAATGACATCACAACGCCCCATAATGACATCACAACACCCCATAATGGCATCACAACATCCCATAATGACATCACAATACCCCATAATGACATCACAATACCCCATAATGACATCACAATACCCCATAATTACATCACGACACCCCATAATGACATCACGATACCCCATAATGACATCACGATACCCCATAATGACATCACAATACCCCATAATGACATCACAATACCCCATAATGACATCACAACACCCCATAATGACATCACAATACACCATAATGACATCACGACACCCCATAATGACATCACGACACCCCATAATGACATCACAATACCCCATAATGACATCACAATACCCCATAATGACATCACAATACCCCATAATGACATCACAATACCCCATAATGACATCACAATACCCCATAATGACATCACAACACCCCATAATGACATCACAACACCCCATAATGACATCACAATACCCCATAATGACATCACAACACCCCATAATGACATCACAATACCCCATAATGACATCACAATACCCCATAATGACATCACAACACCCCATAATGACATCACAATACACCATAATGACATCACAATACCCCATAATGACATCACGATACCCCATAATGACATCCCGATACCCCATAATGACATCACGATACCCCATAATGACATCACGATACCCCATAATGACATCACAATACCCCATAATGACATCACAAGACCCCATAATGACATCACAATACCCCATAATGACATCACAATACCCCATAATGACATCACAATACCCCATAATGACATCACAATACCCCATAATGACATCACAATACCCCATAAAGACATCACAATACCCCATAATGACATCACAATACCCCATAATGACATCACAATACCCCATAATGACATCACAATACCCCATAATGACATCACAATACCCCATAATATCATCACAATACCCCATAATGACATCACAATACACCATAATGACATCACAATACCCCATAATGACATCACAATACCCCATAATGACATCACAATACCCCATAATGACATCACAATACCCCATAATATCATCACAATACCCCATAATGACATCACAATACACCATAATGACATCACAATACCCCATAATGACATCACAATGCCCCATAATGACATCACAACGCCCCATAATGACATCACAACACCCCATAATGACATCACAATACCCCATAATGACATCACAATACCCCATAATGACATCACAATACACCATAATGACATCACAATACCCCATAATGACATCACAATACCCCATAATGATAAAGAACTCTAGGTTTTTAGAAATGCTTGCAAAAAAAGAAAAAAAAAGCTGGTTAATTCTGGAAAATATCAGCAGGATTGAAATGTCCTCCATCCTGGGGAAACATCCTTCATATGGTCAATTCTGAAGACGAAAACTAAACAGTAACAACGTACTACATGAGAAGCCATCTTGTTCAATTCAACACTCTTGGGTTGAGTCCCAAATAGCGCCCTATTCCCCCAGAGGGTCCTGTTCAAAAGTAGTACACTGGATAGAGAAGAGCAGGGTGCCGTTGGGTCTTCTCAGCTCTTCCCCTCAGCTCAGTACTGTTCCATATGGGAGGAATGCCTTAATTCATCAGATAGTGGGTTGAAAGGAGGGCTCCCCACCCTTCCTGTTGACCGCTTGGGAACAGTGAGACAATGGGGGGGAAATGAGTCCCTCCGGTACGGTTGGACACACAGTGGGAGACTGGCTGTGGCCAGAATGAACCTCTTCAAAAGACATCCCTAACCACGTCCAAAATGGCACCCTATTCCCTATCTAAGTGCACTACTTTTATCAGGGCCCCTGGTTAAAAGTAGTGCACTAGATAGGGAATAGGGTTCCATTGTGGACAGCCCCTGGTCTCCAGGCCTACACTGTGGAGGTCAGAACAACAATGGGATCAGGCTCTTTCTCCTATTTAGGACGTTTTTAGACTTCAGCAGATTAAAACAGAGGTTTCGGGACTGTTGACTGTTGACTGTTGTCTTTGGCAGTGAGATAACAGTTGAACTTTTTATTTGACCTTCATTTAACTAGGCAAGTCAGTTATTGAAAATAAGAATTTGTTCTTGACTGCCTAGTAACAGTGGGTTAACAGTGGGTTAACTGTTGTTCAGGGGCAGAATGACAGATTTATACCATGTCAGCTCGGGGATTTGAACCTGCAACCTTTCAGGTTACTAGTCCAACGCTCTAACCACTAGGCTACCCCCTCTAACCACTAGGCTACCTGCCTCCCCCCTCTAACCACTAGGCTACCTGCCTCCCCCCTCTAACCACTAGGCTACCTGCCTCCCCCCTCTTAATGACAGAGGCCCAACAGAACTCACCGATCTCTACTGTCTATAATGACAGAGGCCCAACAGAAAGAACTTCCTGAGCTCTACTGTCTCTAACGATAGAGGCCCAACAGAACTTCCTGATCTCTACTGTCTCTAACGATAGAGGCCCAACAGAATAACTCACTGATCTCTACTGTCTCTAATGACAGAGGCCCAACAGAACTTCCTGAGCTCTACTGTCTCTAACGATAGAGGCCCAACAGAATAACTCACTGATCTCTACTGTCTCTAATGACAGAGGCCCAACAGAACTTCCTGATCTCTACTGTCTCTAACGATAGAGGCCCAACAGAATAACTCACTGATCTCTACTGTCTCTAATGACAGAGGCCCAACAGAATAACTTCCTGAGCTCTACTGTCTCTAACGATAGAGGCCCAACAGAATAACTCACTGATCTCTACTGTCTACAATGACAGAGGCCCAACAGAATAACTTCCTGAGCTCTGGTAATGTGATGTTCCTTATCAGTGAGCTGGTTTAATTGACAGGATATCCCTCCATGCTGCAAAGCATCGACATGGTTCATGGTTTATAAACATTCTCCACAGCTCCTACGCCGAGGGTGCATCCCAAATGGCTCCCTATTGTCTTTGAAGTGCACTACATTTGACCAGGGTCTATAGGGACACCCATAGGGCTCTGGTTAGAACTAGTGCACTACATTGAACAGGGTCTATAGGGGAATAAGGCTCTGGTTAGAACTAGTGCACTACATTTGACCAGGGTCTATAGGGGAATAGGGCTCTGGTTAGAACTAGTGCACTACATTTGACCAGGGTCTATAGGGGAATAGGTCTCTGGTTAGAACTAGTGCACTACATTTGACCAGGGTCTATAGGGGAATAGGTCTCTGGTTAGAACTAGTGCACTACATTTGACCAGGTTCTATAGGGGAATAGGACTCTGGTTAGAACTAGTGCACTACATTTGACCAGGGTCTATAGGGGAATAGGACTCTGGTTAGAACTAGTGCACTACATTTGACCAGGGTCTATAGGGGAATAGGGCTCTGGTTAGAACTAGTGCACTACATTTGACCAGGGTCTATAGGGGAATAGGGCTCTGGTTAGAACTAGTGCACTACATTTGACCAGGGTCTATAGGGGAATAGGGCTCTGGTTAGAACTAGGGCACTACATTTGACCAGGGTCTATAGGGGAATAGGGCTCTGGTTAGAACTAGTGCACTACATTTGACCAGGGTCTATAGGGGAATAGGGCTCTGGTTAGAACTAGTGCACTACATTTGACCAGGGTCTATAGGGGAATAGGGCTCTGGTTAGAACTAGTGCACTACATTTGACCAGGGTCTATAGGGGAATAGGGCTCTGGTTAGAACTAGTGCACTACATTTGACCAGGGTCTATAGGGGAATAGGGCTCTGGTTAGAACTAGTGCACTACATTTGACCAGGGTCTATAGGGGAATAGGGCTCTGGTTAGAACTAGTGCACTACATTTGACCAGGGTCTATAGGGGAATAGGGCTCTGGTTAGAACTAGTGCACTACATTTGACCAGGGTCTATAGGGGAATAGGGCTCTGGTTAGAACTAGTGCACTACATTTGACCAGGGTCTATAGGGGAATAGGGCTCTGGTTAGAACTAGTGCACTACATTTGACCAGGGTCTATAGGGGAATAGGGCTCTGGTTAGAACTAGTGCACTACATTTGACCAGGGTCTATAGGGGAATAGGGCTCTGGTTAGAACTAGTGCACTACATTTGACCAGGGTCTATAGGGGAATAGGGCTCTGGTTAGAACTAGTGCACTACATTTGACCAGGGTCTATAGGGGAATAGGGCTCTGGTTAGAACTAGTGCACTACATTTGACCAGGGTCTATAGGGGAATAGGGCTCTGGTTAGAACTAGTGCACTACATTTGACCAGGGTCTATAGGGGAATATGGCTCTGGTTAGAACTAGTGCACTACATTTGACCAGGGTCTATAGGGGAATAGGGCTCTGGTTAGAACTAGTGCACTACATTTGACCAGGGTCTATAGGGGAATAGGGCTCTGGTTAGAACTAGTGCACTACATTTGACCAGGGTCTATAGGGGAATAGGGCTCTGGTTAGAACTAGTGCACTACATTTGACCAGGGTCTATAGGGGAATAGGGCTCTGGTTAGAACTAGTGCACTACATTTGACCAGGGTCTATAGGGGAATAGGGCTCTGGTTAGAACTAGTGCACTACATTTGACCAGGGTCTATAGGGGAATAGGGTTCTGGTTAGAACTAGTGCACTACATTTGACCAGGGTCTATAGGGGAATAGGGTGACATTCGGGACAGACTGTTTGTTTAACTCTGTTCTGATTATCTACATTCTTTGTTGGGGCTGCGGTCCTCTGGAGGCAATGTTAAATCAGACCGACTCACTTCCTGTCTCTGAAGCAGCCACGCCAGGGATCTTCACATAGAGGTAGTTTTAATGTTGTCTTCATATAGAGGTAGTTTTAATGTCTTCACATCGAGGTAGTTTTAATGTTGTCTTCATATAGAGGTAGTTTTAATGTTGTCTTCATATAGAGGTAGTTTTAATGTTGTCTTCATATAGAGGTAGTTTTAATGTCTTCATATAGAGGTAGTTTTAATGTCTTCATATAGAGGTAGTTTTAATGTCTTCACATCGAGGTAGTTTTAATGTTGTCTTCATATAGAGGTAGTTTTAATGTCTTCACATAGAGGTAGTTTTAATGTTGTCTTCATATAGAGGTAGTTTTAATGTCTTCATATAGAGGTAGTTTTAATGTCTTCACATCGAGGTAGTTTTAATGTTGTCTTCATATAGAGGTAGTTTTAATGTTGTCTTCATATAGAGGTAGTTTTAATGTCTTCATATAGAGGTAGTTTTAATGTTGTCTTCATATAGAGGTAGTTTTAATGTCTTCATATAGAGGTAGTTTTAATGTCTTCATATAGAGGTAGTTTTAATGTCTTCATATAGAGGTAGTTTTAATGTCTTCATATAGAGGTAGTTTTAATGTCTTCATATAGAGGTAGTTTTAATGTCTTCATATAGAGGTAGTTTTAATGTCTTCATATAGAGGTAGTTTTAATGTCTTCATATAGAGGTAGTTTTAATGTTGTCTTCATATAGAGGTAGTTTTAATGTTGTCTTCACATAGAGGTAGTTTTAATGTCTTCATATAGAGGTAGTTTTAATGTTGTCTTCATATAGAGGTAGTTTTAATGTCTTCATATAGAGGTAGTTTTAATGTCTTCATATAGAGGTAGTTTTAATGTTGTCTTCATATAGAGGTAGTTTTAATGTTGTCTTCATATAGAGGTAGTTTTAATGTTGTCTTCATATAGAGGTAGTTTTAATGTCTTCATATAGAGGTAGTTTTAATGTCTTCATATAGAGGTAGTTTTAATGTCTTCATATAGAGGTAGTTTTAATGTCTTCACATAGAGGTAGTTTTAATGTCTTCATATAGAGGTAGTTTTAATGTCTTCATATAGAGGTAGTTTTAATGTTGTCTTCATATAGAGGTAGTTTTAATGTCTTCATATAGAGGTAGTTTTAATGTTGTCTTCATATAGAGGTAGTTTTAGTGTCTTCATATTGAGGTAGTTTTAATGTCTTCATATAGAGGTAGTTTTAGTGTTGTCTTCATATAGAGGTAGTTTTAATGTCTTCATATTGAGGTAGTTTTAATGTTGTCTTCATATAGAGGTAGTTTTAATGTCTTCATATTGAGGTAGTTTTAATGTCTTCATATAGAGGTAGTTTTAATGTCTTCATATAGAGGTAGTTTTAATGTTGTCTTCATATAGAGGTAGTTTTAATGTCTTCATATAGAGGTAGTTTTAATGTTGTCTTCATATAGAGGTAGTTTTAATGTTGTCTTCATATAGAGGTAGTTTTAATGTTGTCTTCACATAGAGGTAGTTTTAATGTCTTCATATAGAGGTCGTTTTAATGTTGTCTTCATATAGAGGTAGTTTTAATGTTGTCTTCATATAGAGGTAGTTTTAATGTCTTCATATAGAGGTAGTTTTAATGTCTTCATATAGAGGTAGTTTTAATGTCTTCATATAGAGGTAGTTTTAATGTCTTCATATAGAGGTAGTTTTAATGTCTTCATATAGAGGTAGTTTTAATGTCTTCATATAGAGGTAGTTTTAATGTCTTCATATAGAGGTAGTTTTAATGTCTTCATATAGAGGTAGTTTTAATGTCTTCATATAGAGGTAGTTTTAATGTCTTCATATAGAGGTAGTTTTAATGTCTTCATATAGAGGTAGTTTTAATGTCTTCATATAGAGGTAGTTTTAATGTCTTCATATAGAGGTAGTTTTAATGTTGTCTTCACATAGAGGTAGTTTTAATGTCTTCATATAGAGGTAGTTTTAATGTTGTCTTCATATAGAGGTAGTTTTAATGTCTTCATATAGAGGTAGTTTTAATGTCTTCATATAGAGGTAGTTTTAATGTTGTCTTCATATAGAGGTAGTTTTAATGTTGTCTTCATATAGAGGTAGTTTTAATGTTGTCTTCATATAGAGGTAGTTTTAATGTCTTCATATAGAGGTAGTTTTAATGTCTTAATATAGAGGTAGTTTTAATGTTGTCTTCATATAGAGGTAGTTTTAATGTTGTCTTCATATAGAGGTAGTTTTAATGTCTTCATATAGAGGTAGTTTTAATGTCTTCACATAGAGGTAGTTTTAATGTCTTCATATAGAGGTAGTTTTAATGTTGTCTTCATATAGAGGTAGTTTTAATGTCTTCATATAGAGGTAGTTTTAATGTTGTCTTCATATAGAGGTAGTTTTAATGTCTTCATATAGAGGTAGTTTTAATGTTGTCTTCATATAGAGGTAGTTTTAATGTTGTCTTCATATAGAGGTAGTTTTAATGTCTTCATATAGAGGTAGTTTTAATGTCTTCATATAGAGGTAGTTTTAATGTTGTCTTCATATAGAGGTAGTTTTAATGTCTTCATATAGAGGTAGTTTTAATGTCTTCATATAGAGGTAGTTTTAATGTTGTCTTCATATAGAGGTAGTTTTAATGTCTTCATATAGAGGTAGTTTTAATGTTGTCTTCATATAGAGGTAGTTTTAATGTTGTCTTCATATAGAGGTAGTTTTAATGTCTTCATATAGAGGTAGTTTTAATGTCTTCATATAGAGGTAGTTTTAATGTCTTCATATAGAGGTAGTTTTAATGTCTTCACATCGAGGTAGTTTTAATGTCTTCATATAGAGGTAGTTTTAATGTTGTCTTCACATAGAGGTAGTTTTAATGTCTTCATATAGAGGTAGTTTTAATGTTGTCTTCATATAGAGGTAGTTTTAATGTCTTCATATAGAGGTAGTTTTAATGTCTTCATATAGAGGTAGTTTTAATGTCTTCATATAGAGGTAGTTTTAATGTTGTCTTCATATAGAGGTAGTTTTAATGTCTTCATATAGAGGTAGTTTTAATG
>NC_143024.1:4635000-4642500 GCF_057628025.1 Oncorhynchus mykiss
CGTATGGTGCTCTTTGCCTAGTTATTTTGTTTCCCTGCTATGAGGTGACCTCTCTTCTTCTTGTTTCCCTGCTATGAGGTGACCTCTCTTCGTCTTGTTTCCCTGCTATGAGGTGACCTCTCTTCTCGTTGTTTCCCTGCTATGAGATGATCTCTCGTCTTGTTTCCCTGCTATGAGGTGATCTCTCTTCTTCTTGTTTCCCTGCTATGAGGTGACCTCTCTTCTTGTTTCCCTGCTATGAGGTGACCTCTCTTATCGTTTCCCTGCTATGAGATGACCTCTCTTCGTCTTGTTTTCCTGCTATGAGGTGACCTCTCTTCTTCTTGTTTCTCTGCTATGAGGTGACCTCTCTTCTTGTTTCCCTGCTCTGAGGTGACCTCTGTTCTTGTTTCCCTGCTCTGAGGTGACCTCTCTTCGTCTTGTTTCCCTGCTATGAGGTGACCTCTCTTCTTATTGCTTCCCTGCTATGAGGTGACCTCTCTTATTGTTTCCCTGCTATGAGGTGACCTCTCTTCTTGTTTCCCTGCTATGAGGTGACCTCTCTTATCGTTTCCCTGCTATGAGGTGACCTCTCTTCTTGTTTCCCTGCTCTGAGGTGACCTCTCTTATTGTTTCCTTGCTATGAGGTGACCTCTCGTCTTGTTTCCCTGCTATGAGGTGACCTCTCGTCTTGTTTCTCTGCTATGAGGTGACCTCTCTTCTTGTTTCCCTGCTCTGAGGTGACCTCTCTTATTGTTTCCCTGCTATGAGGTGACCTCTCTTATCGTTTCCCTGCTATGAGGTGACCTCTCTTCTTGTTTCCCTGCTCTGAGGTGATCTTTCTTATTGTTTCCCTGCTATGAGGTGACCTCTCTTCTTGTTTCCCTGCTATGAGGTGACCTCTCTTATCGTTTCCCTGCTATGAGGTGACCTCTCTTCTTGTTTCCCTGCTCTGAGGTGACCTCTCTTATTGTTTCCCTGCAATGAGGTGACCTCTCTTCTTGTTGTTTCCTTGCTATGAGGTGACCTCTCTTCTCGTTGTTTCCCTGCTATGAGGGGACCTCTCTTCACATTGCGCTGTAGGTAGCTAGCCTAGATTAGTTTCATATTTGGTCTAAATGATATTATCATCCTATTGCTTCAGGATCATGAAAGAGGAGATTTTGTGAGCAACAGTTCACTCGAAGTTTACGAGATTTAAAAAAAGAGCTTTTTGAGCTGTGTAAGAGGTTACGGACTAATTCCACAAGTATCTGGTTCGCCTGTTAGTTGAGTGTGTGTGTGTGTGTGTGTGTGTGTTTGTGGACGTGTTTAACTATACTTATGGGGACCAGAAGCCTCCACAATAATAGTAAACTAACCAAAACAGGTCTAATGCTATTTCTAGGAGGTTTTAGAGTTCAGGTTAGAATTAGGGTTAGAATTATGTTCAGTGTTAGGAGCTAGGGTTCGGTTTAAGCTTAAGGGTTAGGTTTAAGGGGGTTAGTGAAAATAGGATGTTGATCGGGACTGAATTAAAGTCCCCACAAGGTTAGTTATACGTGGGTTTGTGTGTATACAGTGCATTCGGAAAGTATTCAGACCCCCCCTCGACTTACAGCATTCAAATGTCAATCTTTACACAATATTTTTGCTAATTTATTGATAATAAACTGAAATATTACATTTACATAAGTATTCTGACCCTTTACTCAGTACTTTGTTGAAGCACCTTTTGGCAGTGATTGCTGCCTCGAGTCTTCTTGGGTATGACACTACAAGCTTGGCACACCTGTATTTGGGGAGTTTCTCCCATTCTTCTCTGCAGATCCTCTAAAGCTCTGACAGGTTGGATGGGGAGCATGCACAGTTATTTTTAGGTTTCTCCAGAGATGTTTGATCGGGTTCATGTCCGGGCTCTGGCTGGGTCACTCAAGAACATTCAGAGACTTGTCCCGAAGCCACTCCTGCATTGTCTTGGCTGTGTGCTTAGGGTTGTTGTCCTGTTGGAAGGTGAACCTTCGGTTTTCATCAAGGATCTCTCTGCACTTTGCTCCGTTCATCTTTCCCTCGATCCTAACTAGTCTCCCAGTCCCTGCCACTGAAAAACATCCCCACAGCACGATGCTGCCACCACCATGCTTCACTGCCTGTTCAGGGGCAGAACGACAGATTTGTACCTTGTCAGCTCGGGCATATGAACTTGCAACCTTTCGGTTACCAGTCCAACGCTCTAACCACTAGGCTACCCTGTCGCCCCTTTGGCAAACTCCAAGCGGGCTGTCATGTGATTTTTTTACTGAGGAGTGGCTTCTGTCTGGCCACTCTACCATAAAGGCCTGATTAGTGGAGTGCTGCAGAGATGGTTGTCCTTCTGGAAGGTTCTCCCATCTCCACAGAGGAACTCTGGAGCTCTGTCAGAGTGATCATTGGGTTCTTGTTCACCTCCCTGACCAAGGCCTTTCTCCCCAGATTACCAGGTTGGCCGGGCGACCAGCTCTAGAAAGAGTCTTGGTGGTTACAAACCATTTAAGAATGATGGAGGCCACTGTGTTCTTGGAGACCTTCAAGGCTGCAAAAAAATGTTGGTTACCCCCTTCCCCAGATCTGTGCCTAGACACAATCCTGTCTCGGAACGCTTGTTTTTTGCTCTGACGTGCACTGTCAACTGTGGGACCTTATATAGACAGGTGTGTGCCTTTCTAAATGATGTCCAATCAATTTAATTTAGCACAGGTGGACTCCAATCAAGTTGTAGAAACATCTCAAGGATGATCAATGGAAACAGAATGCACCTGAGCTCCGTTTCGAGTCTCATAGCAAAAGGTCTGAATACTTATGTAAATAAGGTATTTCTGTTTTTATTTGTAATACATTTGCAAAACTTTTGAAAAAAACCTGTTTTCACTTTGTCATTATGGGATATTGTGATGTCATTATGGGGTATTGTGATGTCATTATGGGGTATTGTGATGTCATTATGGGGTATTGTGATGTCATTATGGGGTATTGTGATGTCATTATGGGGTATTGTGATGTCATTATGGGGTATTGTGATGTCATTATGGGGTATTGTGATGTCATTATGGGGTATTGTGATGTCATTATGGGGTATTGTGATGTCATTATGGGGTATTGTGATGTCATTATGGGGTATTGTGATGTCATTATGGGGTATTGTGATGTCACTATGGGGTATTGTGATGTCACTATGGGGTATTGTGATGTCATTATGGGGTATTGTGATGTCATTATGGGGTATTGTGATGTCATTATGGGGTATTGTGATGTCATTATGGGGTATTGTGATGTCATTATGGGGTATTGTGATGTCATTATGGGGTATTGTGATGTCATTATGGGGTATTGTGATGTCATTATGGGGTATTGTGATGTCATTATGGGGTATTGTGATGTCATTATGGGGTATTGTGTGTAGATTGCTAAAGATAAAAAAAATATATATATATCCATTTAAGGATAAAGCTGTAACCTAACAAAATGTGGAAAAAGTTAAGGGGTCTGAATACTTTCTGAATGCACTGAACACATTTGTATGTGGGTGGATAAGGGTTGTGCACAGAACCAACCATCCTAAAAGGCAGGTTCCTCCTGTACCACCCTCCCTAGGTGCTCTATAACACACAGATCGATGTGTGCAAATGGTGTATATGCCTCAGATTACATCCTACTCCCTATATAGTGTAGTGGGGAACAGAAGCCTGGCTGTTGCCCGGAGAGAAGAAACATTCACTGGATTACAGGGCAGAATAAAAGACAGCAATGTTCCAGGAAATAACCGTTATTAACCCAACCAACTATAAACCCACTGCTACCTGGGAAAGAACCCCTAGCTAATAACCCAACCAACTATAGACCCACTGTTACCTGGGAAAGAACTGCTAGCTAATAACCCAACCAACTATAAACCCACTGCTACCTGGGAAAGAACTGCTAGCTAATAACCCAACCAACTATAAACCCTCTGTTACCTGGGAAAGAACTGCTAGCTAATAACCCAACCAACTATAAACCCACTGCTACCTGGGAAAGAACTTCTAGCTATTAACCCAACCAACTATAGACCCACTGCTACCTGGGAAAGAACTGCTAGCTAATAACCCAACCAACTATAAACCCTCTGTTACCTGGGAAAGAACTGCTAGCTAATAACCCAACCAAATATAAACCCACTGTTACCTGGGAAAGAACTGCTAGCTAATAACCCAACCAACTATAAACCCACTGTTACCAGGAAAGAACTGCTAGCTAATAACCCAACCAACTATAAACCCACTGTTACCAGGAAAGAACCACTAGCTAATAACCCAACCAACTATAAACCCACTGCTACCTGGGAAAGAACTGCTAGCTAATAACCCAACCAACTATAAACCCTCTGTTACCTGGGAAAGAACTGCTAGCTAATAACCCAACCAACTATAAACCCACTGTTACCAGGAAAGAACTGCTAGCTAACAACCCAACCAACTATAAACCCACTGTTACCAGGAAAGAACCACTAGCTAATAACCCAACCAACTATAAACCCACTTCTACCTGGTAAAGAACTGCTAGCTAACAACCCAACCAACTATAAACCCACTGTTACCTGGGAAAGAACTGCTAGCTAACAACCCAACCAACCATCAACCCTCTGCTGGTCGCCTGCCAAGAAAGAGTTAAGGGGTTGTGAAAAACAACTGCCATTTCAGTTTATGGAAGTGTCTGAAACCCTAACTTAAAGGAGAAGACACCTGACCTGATAACGCCATGCTAAAACCATGCATCTTCCTGTGTGTTGGAAAGAGGCACTATTCTCCTGTAGGCATGATAGATCTGGCGTTTGGTAAACTGGGTTCCTCACACAGTGTTGGAAAGAGGCACTATTCTCCTGTAGGCATTATAGATCTGGTGTTTGGTAAACTGGGTTCCTCACACAGTGTTGGAAAGAGGCACTATTCTCCTGTAGGCATTATAGATCTGGTGTTTGGTAAACTGGGTTCCTCACACAGTGTTGGAAAGAGGCACTATTCTCCTGTAGGCATTACAGATCTGGCGTTTGGTAAACTGGGTTCCTCACACAGTGTTGGAAAGAGGCACTATTCTCCTGTAGGCATTACAGATCTGGCGTTTGGTAAACTGGGTTCCTCACACAGTGTTGGAAAGAGGCACTATTCTCCTGTAGGCATTACAGATCTGGTGTTTGGTAAACTGGGTTCCTCACACAGTGTTGGAAAGAGGCACTATTCTCCTGTAGGCATTACAGATCTGGCGTTTGGTAAACTGGGTTTCTCACACAGTGTTGGAAAGAGGCACTATTCTCCTGTAGGCATTACAGATCTGGCGTTTGGTAAACTGGGTTCCTCACACAGTGTTGGAAAGAGGCACTATTCTCCTGTAGGCATTATAGATCTGGCGTTTGGTAAACTGGGTTCCTCACACAGTGTTGGAAAGAGGCACTATTCTCCTGTAGGCATTACAGATCTGGTGTTTGGTAAACTGGGTTCCTCACACAGTGTTGGAAAGAGGCACTATTCTCCTGTAGGCATTACAGATCTGGCGTTTGGTAAACTGGGTTCCTCACACAGTGTTGGAAAGAGGCACTATTCTCCTGTAGGCATTACAGATCTGGCGTTTGGTAAACTGGGTTCCTCACACAGTGTTGGAAAGAGGCACTATTCTCCTGTAGGCATTACAGATCTGGCGTTTGGTAAACTGGGTTCCTCACACAGTGTTGGAAAGAGGCACTATTCTCCTGTAGGCATTACAGATCTGGTGTTTGGTAAACTGGGTTCCTCACACAGTGTTGGAAAGAGGCACTATTCTCCTGTAGGCATTACAGATCTGGTGTTTGGTAAACTGGGTTCCTCACACAGTGTTGGAAAGAGGCACTATTCTCCTGTAGGCATTACAGATCTGGCGTTTGGTAAACTGGGTTCCTCACACAGTGTTGGAAAGAGGCACTATTCTCCTGTAGGCATTACAGATCTGGTGTTTGGTAAACTGGGTTCCTCACACAGTGTTGGAAAGAGGCACTATTCTCCTGTAGGCATTACAGATCTGGTGTTTGGTAAACTGGGTTCCTCACACAGTGTTGGAATTCTACAAGATTTCTTGAAATTCTACAGGTGTCCTTATTTCCTTTTGTTTGGAATGTCAGGGAGAAAAACTGGCCTAACGTGATGTCGGTCCGGAACATCCACTTGCTAGAAGTGTAAACTGAGTCATAGCGGTCGGCTGAGGCCAGGGTTCAGAAAGCAGAGGACGGATGATCAGAGGGGGGAGCACATGAGGGGGAGGGGGGGGGCATCTCTAAATGTCGATCTCAGAACACTGCTCTGACTCTGTGTTAAAAACATCTCAGAACACTGCTCTGACTCAGTGTTAGAAACATCTCAGAACACTGCTCTGACTCAGTGTTAAAAACATCTCAGAACACTGCTCTGACTCAGTGTTAAAAACATCTCAGAACACTACTCTGACTCAGTGTTAGAAACATCTCAGAACACTACTCTGACTCAGTATTAGAAACATCTCAGAACACTGCTCTGACTCAGTGTTAGAAACATCTCAGAACACTGCTCTGACTCAGTGTTGAAAACATCTCAGAACACTACTCTGACTCAGTGTTAAAAACATCTCAGAACACTACTCTGACTCAGTGTTAAAAACATCTCAGAACACTGCTCTGACTCAGTGTTGAAAACATCTCAGAACACTGCTCTGACTCAGTGTTAAAAACATCTCAGAACACTACTCTGACTGTGTTAAAAACATCTCAGAACACTACTCTGACTCAGTGTTAAAAACATCTCAGAACACTACTCTGACTCAGTGTTAAAAACATCTCAGAACACTGCTCTGACTCAGTGTTGAAAACATCTCAGAACACTACTCTGACTCAGTGTTAAAAACATCTCAGAACACTACTCTGACTCAGTGTTAAAAACATCTCAGAACACTGCTCTGACTCAGTGTTAAAAACATCTCAGAACACTACTCTGACTCAGTGTTGAAAACATCTCAGAACACTACTCTGACTCAGTGTTAAAAACATCTCAGAACACTACTCTGACTCAGTGTTGAAAACATATCAGAACACTACTCTGACTCAGTGTTAAAAACATCTCAGAACACTACTCTGACTCAGTGTTGAAAACATATCAGAACACTACTCTGACTCAGTGTTAAAAACATCTCAGAACACTGCTCTGACTCAGTGTTAAAAACATCTCAGAACACTACTCTGACTCAGTGTTAAAAACATCTCCGAACACTACTCTGACTCAGTGTTAAAAACATCTCCGAACACTGCTCTGACTCTAAAATCACTCACTCACACAGCAAACAACCATTTAGGAAGATGGATGTGTGTGTGTGGTGAAGGAAAACAAATCTTAAAAAAATGTTTACTTAAAAGAAAGAAATGGATGAGTGATTTGAGTCTCTAAAGACAGTGTTTAATTTATGCCCCAGTCCCAATGCTTTGCCCTGGTTAATACTGTCTCTATCAAGTCGGCGCACAATTGGCCCAGCGTC
>NC_143024.1:4647500-4745000 GCF_057628025.1 Oncorhynchus mykiss
AGTTCCGCTGCTTTGGAGTTCCGCTGATTTGGAGTTCCGCTGCTTTGGAGTTCCGCTGATTTGGAGTTCCGCTGCTTTGGAGTTCCGCTGATTTGGAGTTCCGCTGCTTTGGAGTTCCGCTGCTTTGGAGTTCCACTGCTTTGGAGTTCTGGAGCTTTGGAGTTCTGGAGGTTTGGAGTTCCGCTGCTTTGGAGTTCCACTGCTTTGGAGTTCTGGAGCTTTGGAGTTCCGCTGCTTTGGAGTTCCACTGCTTTGGAGTTCCACTGCTTTGGAGTTCTGGAGCTTTGGAGTTCCGCTGCTTTGGAGTTCCGCTGCTTTGGAGTTCCACTGCTTTGGAGTTCCACTGATTTGGAGTTCCGCTGCTTTGGAGTTCCACTGCTTTGGAGTTCCGCTGCTTTGGAGTTCCACTGCTTTGGAGTTCCACTGCTTTGGAGTTCCACTGATTTGGAGTTCCACTGCTTTGGAGTTCCACTGATTTGGAGTTCCGCTGCTTTGGAGTTCCACTGATTTGGAGTTCCGCTGCTTTGGAGTTCCGCTGCTTTGGAGTTCCACTGCTTTGGAGTTCCGGTGC
Organism: Oncorhynchus mykiss; assembly: GCF_057628025.1. Lineage (NCBI taxonomy): Eukaryota > Metazoa > Chordata > Actinopteri > Salmoniformes > Salmonidae > Oncorhynchus > Oncorhynchus mykiss. Next base: position 4,648,072 of record NC_143024.1, read on the forward strand.
TTTGGAGTTCCACTGCTTTGGAGTTCTGGAGGTTTGGAGTTCCGCTGCTTTGGAGTTCCACTGCTTTGGAGTTCTGGAGCTTTGGAGTTCTGGAGGTTTGGAGTTCCGCTGATTTGGAGTTCCGCTGATTTGGAGTTCCACTGATTTGGAGTTCCGCTGCTTTGGAGTTCCGCTGCTTTGGAGTTCCGCTGATTTGGAGTTCCGCTGCTTTGGAGTTCCGCTGATTTGGAGTTCCACTGCTTTGGAGTTCCGCTGCTTTGGAGTTCCACTGCTTTGGAGTTCCACTGCTTTGGAGTTCCGCTGCTTTGGAGTTCCACTGCTTTGGAGTTCCACTGCTTTGGAGTTCCACTGCTTTGGAGTTCCACTGCTTTGGAGTTCCACTGCTTTGGAGTTCCACTGCTTTGGAGTTCCACTGCTTTGGAGTTCCACTGCTTTGGAGTTCTGGAGCTTTGGAGTTCTGGAGCTTTGGAGTTCCACTGCTTTGGAGTTCCACTGCTTTGGAGTTCCACTGCTTTGGAGTTCTGGAGGTTTGGAGTTCTGGAGGTTTGGAGTTCCGCTGCTTTGGAGTTCTGGAGCTTTGGAGTTCTGGAGCTTTGGAGTTCTGGAGCTTTGGAGTTCTGGAGCTTTGGAGTTCTGGAGCTTTGGAGTTCCACTGCTTTGGAGTTCCGCTGCTTTGGAGTTCCACTGCTTTGGAGTTCTGGAGCTTTGGAGTTCTGGAGCTTTGGAGTTCTGGAGCTTTGGAGTTCTGGAGCTTTGGAGTTCTGGAGCTTTGGAGTTCTGGAGCTTTGGAGTTCCACTGCTTTGGAGTTCCGCTGCTTTGGAGTTCCGCCGCTTTGGAGTTCTGGAGCTTTGGAGTTCTGGAGCTTTGGAGTTCTGGAGCTTTGGAGTTCTGGAGCTTTGGAGTTCTGGAGCTTTGGAGTTCCACTGCTTTGGAGTTCCGCTGCTTTGGAGTTCCGCTGCTTTGGAGTTCCACTGCTTTGGAGTTCCACTGCTTTGGAGTTCCACTGCTTTGGAGTTCCACTGCTTTGGAGTTCCACTGCTTTGGAGTTCTGGAGCTTTGGAGTTCCACTGCTTTGGAGTTCCACTGCTTTGGAGTTCCACTGCTTTGGAGTTCTGGAGGTTTGGAGTTCCGCTGCTTTGGAGTTCTGGAGCTTTGGAGTTCTGGAGCTTTGGAGTTCTGGAGCTTTGGAGTTCTGGAGCTTTGGAGTTCTGGAGCTTTGGAGTTCTGAAGCTTTGGAGTTCCACTGCTTTGGAGTTCCACTGCTTTGGAGTTCTGGAGGTTTGGAGTTCCGCTGCTTTGGAGTTCTGGAGCTTTGGAGTTCTGGAGCTTTGGAGTTCTGGAGCTTTGGAGTTCCACTGCTTTGGAGTTCCGCTGATTTGGAGTTCCGCTGATTTGGAGTTCCGGCGCTTTGGAGTTCCACTGCTTTGGAGTTCTGGAGCTTTGGAGTTCCGCTGCTTTGGAATTCCACTGCTTTGGAGTTCCACTGCTTTGGAGTTCCGCTGATTTGGAGTTCCGCTGCTTTGGAGTTCCGCTGCTTTGGAGTTCCGGAGGTTTGGAGTTCTGGAGGTTTGGAGTTCTGGAGGTTTGGAGTTCTGGAGTTCTGGAGGTTTGGAGTTCCGGCGCTTTGGAGTTCCACTGCTTTGGAGTTCCACTGCTTTGGAGTTCCGCTGCTTTGGAGTTCCGCTGCTTTGGAGTTCCACTGATTTGGAGTTCCACTGATTTGGAGTTCCGCTGCTTTGGAGTTCCACTGATTTGGAGTTCCACTGATTTGGAGTTCCACTGATTTGGAGTTCCACTGCTTTGGAGTTCCACTGCTTTGGAGTTCCACTGATTTGGAGTTCCACTGCTTTGGAGTTCCACTGCTTTGGAGTTCCACTGCTTTGGAGTTCCACTGATTTGGAGTTCCACTGATTTGGAGTTCCACTGATTTGGAGTTCCACTGATTTGGAGTTCCACTGATTTGGAGTTCCACTGATTTGGAGTTCCACTGCTTTGGAGTTCCGCTGCTTTGGAGTTCCACTGATTTGGAGTTCCACTGATTTGGAGTTCCACTGATTTGGAGTTCTGGAGCTTTGGAGTTCTGGAGCTTTGGAGTTCCGGTGCTTTGTAGTTCCGCTGATTTGGAGTTCCACTGCTTTGGAGTTCCACTGCTTTGGAGTTCCACTGCTTTGGAGTTCCACTGCTTTGGAGTTCCACTGCTTTGGAGTTCCGCTGATTTGGAGTTCTGGAGCTTTGGAGTTCCGCTGCTTTGGAGTTCCACTGCTTTGGAGTTCTGGAGCTTTGGAGTTCCACTGCTTTGGAGTTCCGCTGATTTGGAGTTCTGGAGCTTTGGAGTTCCGCTGATTTGGAGTTTTGGAGCTTTGGAGTTCCGCTGATTTGGAGTTCTGGAGCTTTGGAGTTCCACTGCTTTGGAGTTCCGCTGCTTTGGAGTTCCACTGCTTTGGAGTTCTGGAGCTTTGGAGTTCCACTGCTTTGGAGTTCCACTGCTTTGGAGTTCCGCTGATTTGGAGTTCCACTGCTTTGGAGTTCCACTGCTTTGGAGTTCCGCTGATTTGGAGTTCCACTGCTTTGGAGTTCCGCTGCTTTGGAGTTCCACTGCTTTGGAGTTCTGGAGCTTTGGAGTTCCACTGCTTTGGAGTTCTGGAGCTTTGGAGTTCCACTGCTTTGGAGTTCCGCTGCTTTGGAGTTCTGGAGCTTTGGAGTTCCACTGCTTTGGAGTTCCACTGCTTTGGAGTTCTGGAGCTTTGGAGTTCCGGCGCTTTGGAGTTCTGGAGCTTTGGAGTTCCGGCGATTTGGAGTTCCGCTGATTTGGAGTTCCGCTGCTTTGGAGTTCCACTGCTTTGGAGTTCCACTGCTTTGGAGTTCCGGTGCTTTGGAGTTCCACTGCTTTGGAGTTCTGGAGCTTTGGAGTTCCACTGCTTTGGAGTTCCACTGCTTTGGAGTTCCGGTGCTTTGGAGTTCCACTGCTTTGGAGTTCCACTGCTTTGGAGTTCCACTGCTTTGGAGTTCCGCTGCTTTGGAGTTCCACTGCTTTGGAGTTCCGGTGCTTTGGAGTTCCACTGCTTTGGAGTTCCACTGCTTTGGAGTTCCACTGCTTTGGAGTTCCACTGATTTGGAGTTCCACTGCTTTGGAGTTCCACTGCTTTGGAGTTCCGGTGCTTTGGAGTTCCACTGCTTTGGAGTTCCGCTGCTTTGGAGTTCCACTGCTTTGGAGTTCCACTGCTTTGGAGTTCCACTGCTTTGGAGTTCCACTGCTTTGGAGTTCCACTGCTTTGGAGTTCCGGTGCTTTGGAGTTCCACTGCTTTGGAGTTCCACTGCTTTGGAGTTCCACTGCTTTGGAGTTCCGGTGCTTTGGAGTTCCGGTGCTTTGGAGTTCCACTGCTTTGGAGTTCCACTGCTTTGGAGTTCCACTGCTTTGGAGTTCCACTGCTTTGGAGTTCCGGTGCTTTGGAGTTCCACTGCTTTGGAGTTCCGGTGCTTTGGAGTTCCACTGCTTTGGAGTTCCGGTGCTTTGGAGTTCCGGTGCTTTGGAGTTCCACTGCTTTGGAGTTCCACTGCTTTGGAGTTCCGGTGCTTTGGAGTTCCACTGCTTTGGAGTTCCGGTGCTTTGGAGTTCCGGTGCTTTGGAGTTCCACTGCTTTGGAGTTCCGCTGCTTTGGAGTTCCGGTGCTTTGGAGTTCCACTGCTTTGGAGTTCCACTGCTTTGGAGTTCCACTGCTTTGGAGTTCCACTGCTTTGGAGTTCCACTGCTTTAGAGAATGTTTTTATATTTCTATATGATCTAGATCTACGTGTAACAGTATCTAGATCTACACTCAACAGTATCTAGATCTACGTGTAACAGTATCTAGATCTACGTGTAACAGTATCTAGATCTAAATGCAACAGTATCTAGATCTACGTGTAACAGTATCTAGATCTAAATGCAACAGTATCTAGATCTACGTGTAACAGTATCTAGATCTATGTGTAACAGTATCTAGATCTATGTGTAACAGTGTCTAGATCTATGTGTAACAGTGTCTAGATCTATGTGTAACAGTATCTAGATCTACGTGTAACAGTATCTAGATCTATGTGTAACAGTATCTAGATCTATGTGTAACAGTATCTAGATCTATGTGTAACAGTGTCTAGATCTATGTGTAACAGTATCTAGATCTACGTGTAACAGTATCTAGATCTACACTCAACAGTATCTAGATCTACGTGTAACAGTATCTAGATCTACGTGTAACAGTATCTAGATCTAAATGCAACAGTATCTAGATCTACGTGTAACAGTATCTAGATCTAAATGCAACAGTATCTAGATCTACGTGTAACAGTATCTAGATCTAAATGCAACAGTATCTAGATCTACGTGTAACAGTATCTAGATCTATGTGTAACAGTATCTAGATCTATGTGTAACAGTGTCTAGATCTATGTGTAACAGTGTCTAGATCTATGTGTAACAGTATCTAGATCTACGTGTAACAGTATCTAGATCTATGTGTAACAGTATCTAGATCTATGTGTAACAGTATCTAGATCTATGTGTAACAGTGTCTAGATCTATGTGTAACAGTATCTAGATCTACGTGTAACAGTATCTAGATCTACACTCAACAGTATCTAGATCTACACTCAACAGTATCTAGATCTACGTGTAACAGTATCTAGATCTACGTGTAACAGTATCTAGATCTACGTGTAACAGTATCTCTTTTGACAAGGATTTCACAAGGTCTATTTCACAATTTATGCCGAAATACTTAAATAAATAAACTGTTTTTTCATTCTATTGTTTAATTACCTGCCTCGTGTTATTTCCAGTTAATCATTTGGAGCGTCAGCATCACCTTGTTCAAAACTATGTCTTCGTTGGGAATGCCTATTTGAATGAAATCACACCTTAGGCAAGGTTCCCCACTGGCGGCCAGCGGACCAAAGTGGTTTTATTTGGCCCCCCAAATTTAGGACTAACATATATACATATATTTATTTATTTTAAGCTTGGGGGGCTATGTAAAACCGCAAATATATATATATATATATATATAGCTGGACATAAGTCTGTAAAAACAGCAGGAAATCAGCTCCATGTGATTTTAATTTAAGAAATCTGTATTCTCACACATAATAGAGAGACAAGTGATGAATACAAATGTACGCAAGGGTTTGAAATATTAATGTTTTTAGTCAAACATTCTTTCTGTTTGAGCTTCTTGCGGTCAATTTGCAGTCCACAAATGATTAGTAATTATGTTCCTGCCCTCCTACCAATCCGCTGGAGAAAAAGAATCAGCCCGCGGCTGAGTCTAGTTGATGATTCCGCCTTAAGGGGGTCAAAATTACAACGATGCTTCAATGAGTCCTCCGGTTTACTGCGCAGTGCGCACTGCATACAAATAATAATACAAATATGAACACGATAAAGAAAGATATCCAAGCCATAACAATAACCTATAAGGCTTTTGAACGCAACTATGGCTTGTGTTAACTTTGATTGTGTTCCATGAAAAGTATAGACGCGTATGCAACATTACCGGCAAGTGACTTGATGTCTGACTCAGAGGAGTTGTGTTCAATGCGGAAGACACATTTCGGTTGAATGCATTCAGTTGCGCAACTGACTCGACATCCCCCTTTCACTTTTGCCTATTGCGCAAAAGGCTATTTATAGTTGATAAACGGGAGTAACGCGAGTGTTGATATAACGGTCATATTTGATAGCTGGCAAATATTTGCTGGAAGAACCAAAAAACGACAACAGTTTGAATTAGTCTAAATATATGATTATTTTAACAGACTGGAGCACTCTCCGATACTAATATACCATAAAGCCTATAATTAAACACATGAGGGATATAGAATCAACACGGTCATTTTTAAACTGCCAAAGTGGCCGAACAAATATATATATATATTTACAATGAGTGAGCTATAAAACACGACATCCGGTTCCTATATAAGTGTAGTAACTTGGTGATTATGACAACAGCGTCATTGTTGTTAAGAGGACACAGAACGTTGGACATGTCTTTATAGTGACATCATAATGGAGTCATTACATAAAGTGGAATAAGGAACCATCAGTATTCCTTCTGTACAGTAGTTGGAAGAACAAAAAAACTCAGCTCATTGCTATGCAATTAAAATGCAATTACCCCAAAATATTATGTAACAATATGCTGCTCTAAAAAAAAAGCCATTACAGTTGTATTACACAGGCACCAGAACAGTTTAATGTGTTATTAAGTGTCATCGCGAACAGTAACAAAATATGACTATCAAGTGTCGAAAGGAAACTAAAACATCCCCAAAAACTGTCGTCTTGAATCAACTACAGCCAAGGTAGGTGGATAAGCAGGTTTGTTCGTGTTCCCAGTAAACTGTCGTCTTGAATCAACTACAGCCAAGGTAGGTGGATAAGCAGGTTTGTTCGTGTTCCCAGTAAACTGTCGTCTTGAATCAACTACAGCCAAGGTAGGTGGATAAGCAGGTTTGTTCGTGTTCCCAGTAAACTGTCGTCTTGAATCAACTACAGCCAAGGTAGGTGGATAAGCAGGTTTGTTCGTGTTCCTAGTAAACTGTCGTCTTGAATCAACTACAGCCAAGGTAGGTGGATAAGCAGGTTAGTTCGTGTTCCTAGTAAACTGTCGTCTTGAATCAACTACAGCCAAGGTAGGTGGATAAGCAGGTTTGTTCGTGTTCCTAGTAAACTGTCGTCTTGAATCAACTACAGCCAAGGTAGGTGGATAAGCAGGTTTGTTCGTGTTCCTAGTAAACTGTCGTCTTGAATCAACTACAGCCAAGGTAGGTGGATAAGCAGGTTAGTTCGTGTTCCTAGTAAACTGTCGTCTTGAATCAACTACAGCCAAGGTAGGTGGATAAGCAGGTTTGTTCGTGTTCCTAGTAAACGGTCGTCTTGAATCAACTACAGCCAAGGTAGGTGGATAAGCAGGTTAGTTCGTGTTCCTAGTAAACTGTCGTCTTGAATCAACTACAGCCAAGGTAGGTGGATAAGCAGGTTTGTTCGTGTTCCCAGTAAACTGTCGTCTTGAATCAACTACAGCCAAGGTAGGTGGATAAGCAGGTTTGTTCGTGTTCCTAGTAAACGGTCGTCTTGAATCAACTACAGCCAAGGTAGGTGGATAAGCAGGTTTGTTCGTGTTCCTAGTAAACGGTTGTCTTGAATCAACTACAGCCAAGGTAGGTGGATAAGCAGGTTTGTTCGTGTTCCCAGTAAACTGTCGTCTTGAATCAACTACAGCCAAGGTAGGTGGATAAGCAGGTTAGTTCGTGTTCCTAGTAAACTGTCGTCTTGAATCAACTACAGCCAAGGTAGGTGGATAAGCAGGTTTGTTCGTGTTCCTAGTAAACTGTCGTCTTGAATCAACTACAGCCAAGGTAGGTGGATAAGCAGGTTTGTTCGTGTTCCTAGTAAACGGTCGTCTTGAATCAACTACAGCCAAGGTAGGTGGATAAGCAGGTTTGTTCGTGTTCCTAGTAAACTGTCGTCTTGAATCAACTACAGCCAAGGTAGGTGGATAAGCAGGTTTGTTCGTGTTCCTAGTAAACTGTCCCTTTTGAAGGGATACTTGGGGATTTTGGGCAATGAGGTCCTTTATCTACCTCCCCAGAATCAGATGAACTTGTGAACACAATTTTTATGTCTGCGTGCAGTTTGAAGGATGTTGCTAACTAGCGTTAGCGCAACGGCTAGAAGTCTATGGGTATCTGCTAATACCCATACACTCCCAGCCATTGCGCTAACGCTAGTTAGCATTGGCTCACGAAACTATCCCCCAACTTCCCCATAGTTTTAATAAGTAGTCACACTTCCTGAAATCTGTATTCAAATAGTTTTAAAAAGTAGTCACTTCCTGAAATCTGCATTCAAATAGTTTTAAAAAGTAGTCACTTCCTGAAATCTGTATTCAAATAGTTTTAAAAAGTAGTCAGTTCCTGAAATCTGCATTCAAATAGTTTTAAAAAGTAGTCACTTCCTGAAATCTGTATTCAAATAGTTTTAAAAAGTAGTCACTTCCTGAAATCTGCATTCAAATAGTTTTAAAAAGTAGTCACTTCCTGAAATCTGTATTCAAATAGTTTTAAAAAGTAGTCACACTTCCTGAAATCTGTATTCAAATAGTTTTAAAAAGTAGTCACTTCCTGAAATCTGCATTCAAATAGTTTTAAAAAGTAGTCACTTCCTGAAATCTGTATTCAAATAGTTTTAAAAAGTAGTCACTTCCTGAAATCTGTATTCAAATAGTTTTAAAAAGTAGTCACTTCCTGAAATCTGTATTCAAATAGTTTTAAAAAGTAGTCACTTCCTGAAATCTGTATTCAAATAGTTTTAAAAAGTAGTCACTTCCTGAAATCTGCATTCAAATAGTTTTAAAAAGTAGTCACTTCCTGAAATCTGCATTCAAATAGTTTTAATAAGTAGTCACACTTCCTGAAATCTGTATTCATATGGTTTTAAAAAGTAGTCACTTCCTGAAATCTGTATTCAAATAGTTTTAAAAAGTAGTCACTTCCTGAAATCTGTATTCAAATAGTTTTAAAAAGTAGTCACACTTCCTGAAATCCGTATTCAAATAGTTTTAAAAAGTCACCTCCAAAGTAGCTATTTGTTCCCCAATCATTCCAAAGCAGTTAAAGGGAATGGGGCGCCATTTGGGACAAACAGAGTGGGGAGTATGGAGTATAATATTCAGACCCAGGTCTAAGAGATGGAACAGGCTGGCACTAATGGTGAGTGTTCATTGGTTTGCCAACACAAACTAAAAACTGCTGTGAAATTAACTGTGATGAAACGACAGTGAAAACGAGCAGATAACGTGGATTTTTAATACAAAACTGACCCAGATTCAATGTGAATAAATGACTCAAAATAAATGTTGTATCGTTCTGTCTGTAAATCATTTCTCCGCTCTCAATTCTGTCTGCAAATGGTTAGTATGGCATGCCCTACCCTTTAAGAGGCTACGTCCCAAACGACACCCTATGGGCCCTGGTCAATAGTAGTGCACTACACAAGGAATAGGGTGCATTTTGGGCCGCAGACATAGATGAGGGGGGGGAAACAATAAGCAAGCTGCATCTGAAATCTTATTAAAAAACCTGACGTAAGATTATTAAAAGATTAGCTTCACCTAGTTCCATCTCAGCACACTCTCTGTTTGTTTCTGTCCTGTGAACAAAGAGTCTTCAGTTTACATGGAGGCAGGAGAGGGAGAGGCAGGGGGAGAGGCAGGAGAGGAGAGGTAGGGGGAGAGGCAGCAGAGGGAAAGGCAAGAGAGGAGAGGCAGGAGAGGGAGAGGCGAGGCAGGAGGGGAGAGGCAGGAGAGGGAGAGGCAGGAGAGGGAGAGGCAAGAGAGGAGAGGCAGGAGGGGAGAGGCAGGAAGGGAGAGGCAGGAGGGGAGAGGGAGAGGCAGGGGGAGAGGCAGGAGAGGAGAGGCAGGAAGGGAGAGGCAGGAGGGGAGAGGGAGAGGCAGGGGGAGAGGCAGGAGAGTAGAGGAAAGAGAGGAGAGGGAGGCAGGAGAGAAGAGGCAAGAGAGGAGAGGCAGGGGGAGAGGCAAGAGAGGGAGAGGCAGGAGAGGAGAAGCAAGAGAGGAGAGGCAGGGGGAGAGGCAGGGGGAGAGGCAGGGGGAGAGGCAGGAGAGGAGAGGCAAGAGAGGGAGAGGCAGGAGAGGAGAGGCAAGAGAGGAGAGGCAAGAGAGGAGAGGCAGGAGAGGAGAGGCAGGAGAGGAGAGGCAGGAGAGGAGAGGCAGGAGAGGAGAGGCAGGAGAGGAGACAGATTTAATCACTCAACTGAATTGATTCACAGATTTCATACAATGAAATGGTCTACTTTTAGGATGGAACTGAAAATAGATACTTGATCATTTCCACATCATTCATTCAATAATCTTTTCAGTTTGTATGTTACAGACATGATCTTTTTTGTGGTTTGTAAGTATTTAGGAAACCCACATTCTCTTGATTCATTTAGCCCAACTCTCTCAGAATAAGTAGGCTGATTATCCAGCTTCTCTCTTCATGACCTGAGTCACCTCTCCTGATCCCTTTGTGGTGTATTCCAGGGACGACACTGCCCCCCAGTGGTCTATTACAGTAACTGCAGGTTCTCAACACCAAAGGCATAGGATTTTTAAATGTTTTTATTTAACTAGGCAAGTCAGTTAAGAACAAATTATTATTTACAATGACGGTCTACCGGGGAACAGTGGGTTAACTGCCTTGTTCAGGGGCAGAAAGACAGATTTTTCTTACCTTGTCAGCTCAGGGATTCGATCTAGCAACCTTTCGGTTACTGGCCCAATGCTCTAATCACTAGGCTACCTGCCCCCCCCCTCTAATCACTAGGCTACCTGCCCCCCCCTCTAATCACTAGGCTACCTGCCCCCCCCTTTATTGAACTGACAAAAAAATATGAATCCCTTATGTATAAATAAAGAGAGGTTTTGTTATATAAAACTTCAGAATAGTGCAATTCTGTGACGAACAAATCCGATCAGACACAGCAGCAAGATAACATCTGGTCACAACAACAACAACAACAAGTCATGTTTTTTCCTCAATTAAATAAAAGTCTAATTATTATTGTCAGGTTTGATGAGTTGGCGTACTCCAGAATCATGCCTTGGTAGTCTACCTCTTCTGGATCTGTCTCTTCATAATCTGATCTAGGATCAGGTCTCCCTGCTTCACGTCCGTGTTGCCACAGCCAACCACCGGACAGCTGTGGGACGGAGAAAAGGAATATGCTAATGAATCAGTCTAATGTTTTACTGCAACAGTTGTTTAAGTGTAAAACAAGGTGCTATAGCAACAAGGTAGGACAGAGACGACATCACATCTTGATTGACAAGGTGCTATAGCAACAGGGGTAGGGCAGAGAGACGACATCACATCCTGATTGACAAGGTGCTATAGCAACAAGGTAGGACAGAGACGACATCACATCTTGATTGACAAGGTGCTATAGCAACAGGGGTAGGGCAGAGAGACGACATCACATCCTGATTGACAAGGTGCTATAGCAACAAGGTAGGACAGAGAGACGACATCACATCTTGATTGACAAGGTGCTATAGCAACAGGGGTAGGGCAGAGAGACGACATCACATCCTGATTGACAAGGTGCTATAGCAACAAGGTAGGACAGAGACGACATCACATCTTGATTGACAAGGTGCTATAGCAACAGGGGTAGGGCAGAGAGACGACATCACATCCTGATTGACAAGGTGCTATAGCAACAAGGTAGGACAGAGACGACATCACATCTTGATTGACAAGGTGCTATAGCAACAGGGGTAGGGCAGAGAGACGACATCACATCCTGATTGACAAGGTGCTATAGCAACAAGGTAGGACAGAGAGACGACATCACATCTTGATTGACAAGGTGCTATAGCAACAGGGGTAGGGCAGAGAGACGACATCACATCCTGATTGACAAGGTGCTAACAGTAACAGGGTAGGGCAGAGAGACAACATCACATCCTGATTGACAAGGTGCTATAGCAACAGGGGTAGGGCAGAGAGACGACATCACATCCTGATTGACAAGGTGCTATAGCAACAGGGTAGGACAGAGAGACGACATCACATCCTGATTGACAAGGTGCTATAGCAACAGGGTAGGACAGAGAGACGACATCACATCCTGATTGACAAGGTGCTATAGCAACAGGGTAGGACAGAGAGACGACATCACATCCTGTTTGACAAGGTGCTATAACAGCAGGGTAGGACAGAGAGACGACATCACATCCTGATTGACAAGGTGCTATAGCAACAGGGTAGGACAGAGAGACGACATCACATCCTGATTGACAAGGTGCTATAACAGCAGGGGTAGGACAGAGAGACGACATCACATCCTGATTGACAAGGTGCTAACAGTAACAGGGTAGGGCAGAGAGATGACATCACATCCTGATTGACAAGGTGCTATAACAGCAGGGGTAGGACAGAGAGACGACATCACATCCTGATTGACAAGGTGCTATAACAGCAGGGGTAGGACAGAGAGACGACATCACATCCTGATTGACAAGGTGAGAAAACAGCAGGGGTAGGACAGAGAGACGACATCACATCCTGATTGACAAGGTGCTATAACAGCAGGGGTAGGACAGAGAGACGACATCACATCCTGATTGACAAGGTGCTATAACAGCAGGGGTAGGACAGAGAGATGACATCACATCCTGATTGACAAGGTGAGAAAACAGCAGGGGTAGGACAGAGAGACGACATCACATCCTGATTGACAAGGTGCTATAACAGCAGGGGTAGGACAGAGAGACGACATCACATCCTGATTGACAAGGTGCTATAACAGCAGGGGTAGGACAGAGAGACGACATCACATCCTGATTGACAAGGTGCTATAGCAACAGGGTAGGACAGAGAGACGACATCACATCCTGATTGACAAGGTGCTAACAGTAACAGGCAGACTCAAGACAACAGAGTGTAAATGAATTGACTAAACCAGACAGTAGGAGCCTCACGTCTCAGACTCAAGACAACAGAGTGTAAATGAATTGACTAAACCAGACAGTAGGAGCCTCACGTCTCAGACTCAAGACAACAGAGTGTAAATGAATTGACTAAACCAGACAGTAGGAGCCTCACGTCTCAGACTCAAGACAACAGATGTAGTGTAAATGAATTGACTAAACCAGACAGTAGGAGCCTCACGTCTCAGACTCAAGACAACAGAGTGTAAATGAATTGACTAAACCAGACAGTAGGAGCCTCACGTCTCAGACTCAAGACAACAGATGTAGTGTAAATGAATTGACTAAACCAGACAGTAGGAGCCTCACGTCTCAGACTCAAGACAACAGAGTGTAAATGAATTGACTAAACCAGACAGTAGGAGCCTCACGTCTCAGACTCAAGACAACAGAGTGTAAATGAATTGACTAAACCAGACAGTAGGAGCCTCACGTCTCAGACTCAAGACAACAGAGTGTAAATGAATTGACTAAACCAGACAGTAGGAGCCTCACGTCTCAGACTCAAGACAACAGAGTGTAAATGAATTGACTAAACCAGACAGTAGGAGCCTCACGTCTCAGACTCAAGACAACAGAGTGTAAATGAATTGACTAAACCAGACAGTAGGAGCCTCACGTCTCAGACTCAAGACAACAGAGTGTAAATGAATTGACTAAACCAGACAGTAGGAGCCTCACGTCTCAGACTCAAGACAACAGAGTGTAAATGAATTGACTAAACCAGACAGTAGGAGCCTCACGTCTCAGACTCAAGACAACAGAGTGTAAATGAATTGACTAAACCAGACAGTAGGAGCGTCACGTCTCAGACTCAAGACAACAGAGTGTAGGGGTAGGACAGAGACGACATCACATCCTGATTGACAGTAGGAGCGTTACGTCTCACCGTAACTTCTTCTTCTGGTTTTGCCTGGCCTTGATCATCCCCATAATGGCGTCCCGGTCGTAGTGGTGGTTACACTTCTTGTTCTTCATTGGGTTCACCATCTCCACCTGCAGGGCCACACAACAACATGGACACAACCAGACTGTAAGGCTTTATTGGGACAGGTTAGATACCGACAGGAGGAGAGAGACCAACCTGAGGGGACAGGTTAGATACTGACAGGAGGAGTAGAGACCAACCTGAGTCAGGGGACAGGTTAGATACTGAGACCAACCTGAGTCAGGGGACAGGTTAGATACTGAGACCAACCTGAGTCAGGGGACAGGTTAGATACTGACAGGAGTAAAGACCAACCTGAGTCAGGGGACAGGTTAGATACTGACAGGAGGAGAGAGACCAACCTGAGTCAGGGGACAGGTTAGATACTGAGACCAACCTGAGTCAGGGGACAGGTTAGATACTGAGACCAACCTGAGTCAGGGGACAGGTTAGATACTGAGACCAACCTGAGTCAGGGGACAGGTTAGATACTGAGACCAACCTGAGTCAGGGGACAGGTTAGATACAGAGACCAACCTGAGTCAGGGGACAGGTTAGATACTGAGACCAACCTGAGTCAGGGGACAGGTTAGATACTGAGACCAACCTGAGTCAAGGGGACAGGTTAGATACTGAGACCAACCTGAGTCAGGGGACAGGTTAGATACTGAGACCAACCTGAGTCAGGGGACAGGTGAAGTTAACCTCACTCTGCGTCACAGCAACATCCTCATCCAGCTCCTCCTCCATATTCTCTGCTGCCTCAGGGTTCACTGATGGAGACAGAACATACACACAAGACAGGTTAACCAGTCACCATGTGGGACATGCTGCTAGTCTACATACAACTAGTGTGTGTGTGTGTGTGTGTGTGTGTGCCTCACCTGTTTTGAGTGCGTTTCTGACGTTCTCCTTAAAGCTGACCAGCTTGACGTGGTTCTGTAGCTCTCCCTCAGACAGACTGCCGTGTCTCTCAGTGAACTTCTCCTTCACCAGAGACTTCAGTCTGAACATGGCCTCGGGCTCCTGGTTTCTCACCTGGAGAACAGGAGGCAGGTAACATCAGACAGGTGCTGGGGGGGGAAGACAGGTGCTGGATGGGGGGCAGACAGGTGCTCTAGGGGGGGCAGACAGGTGCTCTAGGGGGGGGCAGACAGGTGCTCTAGGGGGGGGCAGACAGGTGCTCTAGGGGGGGGCAGACAGGTGCTCTAGGGGGGGGGGCAGACAGGTGCTCTAGGGGGGGGCAGACAGGTGCTCTAGGGGGGGGCAGACAGGTGCTCTAGGGGGGGGGAAGACAGGTGCTCTAGGGGGGGGGGGGCAGACAGGTTCTCTAGGACAGGTGCTCTGGGGGGGGGGCAGACAGGTGCTCTGGGGGGGCAGACAGGTGCTCTGGGGGGGGTCTCGGGGGGTTAGACACGTGCTCTGGGGAGGCAGACAGGTGTTCTGGGGGGGGCAGACAGGTGCTCTAGGGGGGGCAGACAGGTGCTCTAGGGGGGGGCAGACAGGTGCTCTAGGGGGGGGCAGACAGGTGCTCTAGGGGGGGGGGCAGACAGGTGCTCTAGGGGGGGGCAGACAGGTGCTCTAGGGGGGGGCAGACAGGTGCTCTAGGGGGGGGGAAGACAGGTGCTCTAGGGGGGGGGGGGCAGACAGGTTCTCTAGGACAGGTGCTCTGGGGGGGGGGCAGACAGGTGCTCTGGGGGGGCAGACAGGTGCTCTGGGGGGGGCAGACAGGTGCTCTGGGGGGGGCAGACAGGTGCTCTGGGGGGGGCAGACAGGTGCTCTAGGACATGTGCTCTGGGGGGGGCAGACAGGTTCTCTAGGACAGGTGCTCTGGGGGGGGCAGACAGGTTCTCTAGGACAGGTGCTCTGGGGGGGGCAGACAGGTTCTCTAGGACAGATGCTCTGGGGGGGCAGACAGGTGCTCTGGGGGGGGGCAGTCAGGTGCTCTGGGGGGGGGCAGACAGGTGCTCTGGGGGGGGGGGCAGTCAGGTGCTCTGGGGGGGGCAGTCAGGTGCTCATTCGTGAACACCGGAGCAAAAAGCTTTGCAATGGAAAATAAAAACGAAGAATTTCATATTGGACATGATCAGTTAGTCCCTCCCTGTTTCAGATGATCAGTTAGTCCCTCCCTGTTTCAGATGATCAGTTAGTCCCTCCCTGTTTCAGATGATCAGTTAGTCCCTCCCTGTTTCAGATGATCAGTTAGTCCCTCCCTGTTTCAGATGATCAGTTAGTCCCTCCCTGTTTCAGATGATCAGTTAGTCCCTCCCTGTTTCAGATGATCAGTTAGTCCCTCCCTGTTTCAGATGATCAGTTAGTCCCTCCCTGTTTCAGATGATCAGTTAGTCCCTCCCTGTTTCAGATGATCAGTTAGTCCCTCCCTGTTTCAGATGATCAGTTAGTCCCTCCCTGTTTCAGATGATCAGTTAGTCCCTCCCTGTTTCAGACGATCAGTTAGTCCCTCCCTGTTTCAGACGATCAGTTAGTCCCTCCCTGTTTCAGACCGCTTCGATAAGTTTGGTGCCAAAGGAATACGACCTGGGTGTTATAGAGCCCCACCGTGGAGGTGGTGTCATAATACCCATAAAACCTAGCGGGTCAAAAACAGGGAAAAGGTTCCAATCTTTCTCTCACCATTCATTTTTCCCCCCTATAGGGGATTTTAGAAACAGTTGAAATAAGGCCTGTGTTTGGTGTAGTTTACCCCGGTGTGGCGTTTTAATTACCATGTCAATCTCTCTAGGACAAGGTGACTTTTATCAATATATCTCTAGGACAAGGTGACTTTTATCAATATATCTCTAGGACAAGGTGACTTTTATCAATATATCTCTAGGACAAGGTGACTTTTATCAATATATCTCTAGGACAAGGTGACTTTTATCAATATATCTCTAGGACAAGGTGACTTTTATCAATATATCTCTAGGACAAGGTGACATTTATCGATATATCTCTAGGACAAGGTGACTTTTATCAATATCTCTCTAGGACAAGGTGACTTTTATCAATATATCTCTAGGACAAGGTGACATTTATCAATATATCTCTAGGACAAGGTGACTTTTATCAATATATCTCTAGGACAAGGTGACATTTATCGATATATCTCTAGGACAAGGTGACATTTATCGATATATCTCTAGGACAAGGTGACTTTTATCAATATCTCTCTAGGACAAGGTGACTTTTATCAATATATCTCTAGGACAAGGTGACATTTATCGATATATCTCTAGGACAAGGTGACTTATCAATATATCTCTAGGACAAGGTGACTTTTATCAATATATCTCTAGGACAAGGTGACTTTTATCAATATATCTCTAGGACAAGGTGACATTTATCAATATATCTCTAGGACAAGGTGACTTTTATCAATATATCTCTAGGACAAGGTGACATTTATCGATATATCTCTAGGACAAGGTGACTTTTATCAATATCTCTCTAGGACAAGGTGACTTTTATCAATATATCTCTAGGACAAGGTGACATTTATCGATATATCTCTAGGACAAGGTGACTTTTATCAATATATCTCTAGGACAAGGTGACTTTTATCAATATATCTCTAGGACAAGGTGACTTATCAATATATCTCTAGGACAAGGTGACTTTTATCAATATATCTCTAGGACAAGGTGACATTTATCGATATATCTCTAGGACAAGGTGACTTTTATCAATATCTCTCTAGGACAAGGTGACTTTTATCAATATATCTCTAGGACAAGGTGACTTTTATCAATATATCTCTAGGACAAGGTGACTTATCAATATATCTCTAGGACAAGGTGACTTTTATCAATATATCTCTAGGACAAGGTGACATTTATCGATATATCTCTAGGACAAGGTGACTTTTATCACTATATCTCTAGGACAAGGTGACTTTTATCAATATATCTCTAGGACAAGGTGACTTTTATCACTATATCTCTAGGACAAGGTGACTTATCAATATATCTCTAGGACAAGGTGACTTTTATCAATATATCTCTAGGACAAGGTGACATTTATCGATATATCTCTAGGACAAGGTGACTTATCAATATATCTCTAGGACAAGGTGACTTTTATCAATATATCTCTAGGACAAGGTGACTTTCATCAATATATTTGGCCCCATTTCCTCACAGATTTGAAAATGCTAATTAGCATCAAAGTACAAAACTACATACAAAACTACAACTCCCAGCATGCTTCTGCATGTCATCTCAAGCTGACACCTTCGCTAACAGGTAATTGTATCAATTCAAAACTTGCACAAGACAGTTCCCAGAATTGTCCATTTAAAGAAATGTAACCCGTTTATTTAGTACTACATTGTTCTATGGGCTTGACTGGTTTAGTTGAATAACAGGACTAGGTAAATAGATCATCTATTGTCTATAATAACACCATTACAGGACTAGGTAAATAGATAATCTATTGTCTGGTTTAGTTTAATAACACCATTACATGACTAGTATCACTGGAAAGTGACATTCTGAGTGATAACGTAGAGGATTGTAATTCCTTATCCAACAGCTACAGTAGGCTACACACTGCCGTTTGAGGATCCACACTGATCTCCAGAATACATCCGACAGAAAATGAACTTTGACCCCTGCAGTTCAGTACTTCACCTCTGCAGTGACACAGTTCACCACCTCAACGAAGCAGTTGATCTCCTGGTCCAGTTTGGCACACTCCAGCATCATCACCTCCAGCTTCTTCAGGACTGCATCATTCTCAGTTCCTGTAATAATCATCACATCATACTAAATTATTCATATCTCTGTATACTGTTTGTTATGGTGACAAGCTACCAAATGTTAGACAGCATTCCATAGCTCTGTATACTGTTGTTATGGTGACAAGCTTCCAAATGTTAGACAGCATTCCATAGCTCTGTATACTGTTGTTATGGTGACACAAGCTTCCAAATGGTAGACAGCATTCCATAGCTCTGTATACTGTTGTTATGGTGACACAAGCTTCCAAATGGTAGACAGCATTCCATAGCTCTGTATACTGTTGTTATGGTGACACAAGCTACCAAATGGTCGACAGCATTCCATAGCTCTGTATACTGTTGTTATGGTGACACAAGCTACCAAATGGTAGACAGCATTCCATAGCTCTGTATACTGTTGTTATGGTGACACAAGCTACCAAATGGTAGACAGCATTCCATATCTCTGTATACTGTTTGTTATGGTGACAAGCTACCAAATGTTAGACAGCATTCCATAGCTCTGTATACTGTTGTTATGGTGACACAAGCTACCAAATGGTAGACAGCATTCCATAGCTCTGTATACTGTTGTTATGGTGACACAAGCTACCAAATGGTAGACAGCATTCCATAGCTCTGTATACTGTTGTTATGGTGACACAAGCTTCCAAATGATAGACAGCATTCCATAGCTCTGTATAGTAGAAAATGTGTCCAACTAGCCTGCTGGCTAGTGCTTTTCAGACCGAGCTAGTAGAAAATGTGTCCAACTAGCCTGCTGGCTAGTGCTTTCCAGACCGGGCTAGTAGAAAATGTGTCCAACTAGCCTGTTGGCTAGTGCTTTTCAGACCGAGCTAGTAGAAAATGTGTCCAACTAGCCTGCTGGCTAGTGCTTTTCAGACCGTGCTAGTAGAAAATGTGTCCAACTAGCCTGCTGGCTAGTGCTTTCCAGACCGGGCTAGTAGAAAATGTATCCAACTAGCCTGCTGGCTAGTGCTTTCCAGACCGGGCTAGTAGAAAATGTGTCCAACTAGCCTGCTGGCTAGTGCTTTCCAGACCGAGCTAGTAGAAAATATGTCCAACTAGCCTGCTGGCTAGTGCTTTCCAGACCGGGCTAGTAGAAAATGTGTCCAACTAGCCTGCTGGCTAGTGCTTTCCAGACAGAGCTAGTAGAAAATGTGTCCAACTAGCCTGCTGGCTAGTGCTTTTCAGACCGTGCTAGTAGAAAATGTGTCCAACTAGCCTGCTGGCTAGTGCTTTCCAGACCAAGCTAGTAGAAAATGTGTCCAACTAGCCTGCTGGCTAGTGCTTTCCAGACCGAGCTAGTAGAAAATGTGTCCAAATAGCCTGCTGGCTAGTGCTTTCCAGACCGAGCTAGTAGAAAATGTGTCCAACTAGCCTGCTGGCTAGTGCTTTCCAGACCGGGCTAGTAGAAAATGTGTCCAACTAGCCTGCTGGCTAGTGCTTTCCAGACCGGGCTAGTAGAAAATGTGTCCAACTAGCCTGCTGGCTAGTGCTTTCCAGACCGGGCTAGTAGAAAATGTGTCCAACTAGCCTGCTGGCTAGTGCTTTTCAGACCGAGCTAGTAGAAAATGTGTCCAACTAGCCTGCTGGCTAGTGCTTTCCAGACCGGGCTAGTAGAAAATGTGTCCAACTAGCCTGCTGGCTAGTGCTTTTCAGACCGTGCTAGTAGAAAATGTGTCCAACTAGCCTGCTGGCTAGAGAGATTTAATATTTTCAAATATCACACGGCACAGATTTTTGACCTGGGCTCGTAAAAACTTCAATATACCAAAATCCTCAAGTGACATCCTTGTGTGAACCGCTCCACTTCCTAGTCAGTCAGACAGTCAGTCAGACAGTCAGACAGTCAGTCAGTCCCGTTGACTACATACACACAAAGAGCCTGTCCAGTGAGAAGGATTCGACAAAGATATTACCAGCACAGTCAAGTGTCTCTCTGATAGAGACGTGCCACTAACCTACCTGCTGTTTCTGCCACAAGTGTCTCTCTGATAGAGATGTGCCACTAACCTACCTGCTGTTTCTGCCACAAGTCTCTCTCTGATAGAGACGTGCCACTAACCTACCTGCCGTTTCTGCCACACGTGTCTCTCTGATAGAGACGTGCCACTAACCTACCTGCTGTTTCTGCCACACGTGTCTCTATGATAGAGATGTGCCACTAACCTACCTGCTGTTTCTGCCACAAGTGTCTCTCTGATAGAGATGTGCCACTAACCTACCTGCTGTTTCTGCCACAAGTGTCTCTCTGATAGAGATGTGCCACTAACCTACCTGCTGTTTCTGCCACGTCCAGAGCGACGTCGGTCACAATGTCCATCCCCGTTCCAATATCTGCCTGACATGTTTTCAGACTAGACAGTGTGGAGTGGACTGCACTCAAGGACATGTTGAAATCTAAAACATGAGAAAGTATCTGAAACAAGAGATGTTAAGTTGTTAGAATGTTAGGTCCCTTTGTGTTTTGGTTAATCGTGTTTGTCACATGACATTGTTTTTTTGTTGTTTTTAAACCTTTAATTAAAATATTTTTCATCAACCGGTCCTGTTTCTTTTTCATGTCAGATGGTCCAGAAACATCCTCAGACAACTGCTTTAATTTTGTTCTAATTCAAATTTATAGAAAAGGCTTAAAATTAAAAAAAATACCAAAACACAGGGTCCTAGTTATAATGATTAATCAAAACACAGGGACCTGGTTATAATGAATCAACATGATTAATCAAAACACAGGGACCTGGTTATAATGAATCAACCAAAACACAGGGTCCTGGTTATAATGAATCAACCAAAACACAGGGTCCTGGTTATAATGAATCAACCAAAACACAGGGTCCTGATTATAATGAATCAACCAAAACACAGGGTCCTGGTTATAATGAATCAACCAAAACACAGGGTCCTGGTTATAATGAATCAACACGATTAACCAAAACACAGGGTCCTGGTTATAATGAGTCAACCAAAACACAGGGTCCTGGTTATAATGAATCAACATGATTAACCAAAACACAGGGTCCTGGTTATAATGAATCAACCAAAACACAGGGTCCTGGTTATAATGAATCAACCAAAACACAGGGACCTAGTTATAATGAATCAACACGATTAACCAAAACACAGGGAGCTAGTTATAATGAATCAATCAAAACACAGGGACCTGGTTATAATGAATCAACCAAAACACAGGGTCCTGGTTATAATGAATCAACTAAAACACAGGGTCCTGGTTATAATGAATCAACCAAAACACAGGGTCCTAGCTAGAATGAATCCACACGATTAACCAAAACACAGGGACCTGGTTATAATGAATCAACCAAAACACAGGGTCCTGGTTATAATGAATCAAGCCACCCTCGGTATATTGGAGCAGATGCCAGGATGTCCAACCCTAACCCCTGGAGAACTGGTGTGCAGGTTTTTGTTCCAGCCTTGCTCAAAACACACCTGATTCAGTTGCTCACCGAGACCTTGTGTAGTTGACTTAACGTTAGAGCAAAGTTGGAATAATAACCTGCATACGATCACAAAACAAGTTATCTGTAGCTACCTTCAGGTTGAATCCACGTATCATCAACAAGTGCACTGACTGTCTACGTTGATACCTGGCCAGCCGGTTAACGTTACGCTATAATCACTAACTATGGGCGGCTAAGCAAGAGCGTGCCAATAAATAGCTCGCTAACCTCACGACTTTCCTCGCTGGGATGGTTTTTACAGGTTGTAGACGTGTTCTTTAATGTGTTGGTGTCTAAATAAGAGAAAATACTAAACAACTTTAGCTGCGTAAAATGACCGGGAAAAGTTTGTTCTCGTTTCCGGTTCCTCTTGAGGTGGTCTAAATCTTCTTCTTCTTCGATGTGGTTGAACGGCGGTTGGCATTCAATGTTAGGAGTGCATTATCGCCACCAGCTGGACGGGGTATTGAATAAGATAATAACAACATTATTGATAACTATTAATAATAATAAGAATACAATTTCGGGAAAGAGGGAAAACGATATCATACAAAATAAAAAACGTAAACTAAAAAAAACATTACAAAATAAATGAATATAAATTAAATTAATAAATATATTTATTAATCATACTTATTCAATCACAGTCCACTCCAAAATACTTCCCTGCACAGGATCAGGGGCCTGTGATGGGCTACATTAACCTATGTGGTCTAATCTCGAGGCCATCCTTCCAAATCTCAACTCATAATATGTCAAGATTAGATGAGGAATATGACTTCTAGAAATTGTATATCTATACATAATGTATCATTAAGATGAGGAATATGACTTCTAGAAATGGTATATCTATACATAATGTCACTATACAGCATATAGAGGAAACCTCTGTACCCACACAGACACTGGACAACAAGTCAGTTAACCCCTGTACCCACACAGACACTGGACACCAAGTCAGTTAACCCCTGTACCCACACAGACACTTGACACCAGGTTAGGTAACCCCATATACTGGACACCAAGTCAGTTAACCCCTATACCCACACAGACACTTGATACCAAGTCAGGTAACCCCTGTAACCACACATACACTTGATACCAAGTCAGGTAACCCCTATACCCACACAGACACCTGACACCAAGTCAGGTAACCTCTGTACCCACACAGACACTGGACACCAAGTCAGGGGACTTAGATCGCTGCTTTGTCTAAAACTCAGGTAACTACACCACATGTAATAGTTACCATGTTGTTATGTTGAACAGATTAACATCAGGTATCGGGGTAGATACCAATCATTCCCCCTCGTGGTTTTATTCCTGTGTTCAGCTTCTCCATCAGGAGACGAGAGAAAAGACTGAGAACACCACGGTCCAAGCGACCTGTGTTGAATTAAAAACGGGAGACACTGGGAGCTAAGCTTCCACTTGACATGCTGCTGATGTCTTCTAGTTTTGTCAACATTTTGCCTGTTTTTTGTAACATGAAATAGGTTGATGCTATTGAAGGATTTGTAAAAAAAAATTAAAAGATTATACAGAATGTCGCACTAGCTCTAGTATGCTGAGGAAACTATTAGGATCCACATGATATGACATATCAATGTGGTTTATGATGGCCAGGCGGCACAGTTTATGACGTGGCACGCAACCATTGGTTGACGGTCGACGCAACATCTACTCATGTAGTCAGTCGGACAGGATCTGGACCAATGAATCCAGTCTCATTGAAGAAGGAGGAAGTCCAGCCAGACATTTCTTCAAAATAAAAGACACCAAAAACTTACTGTAAATTGCTTGGATTTTAAAATGTTTTTAAAAAAGTTCTGTTATATAAAACTTTAAAAAAATCAACAAAATGATATACCATTATATTTATTCAAAGCCTCTTTTGTATTTAATGAATGACATATTACCACAGTGACATTATACCAAAGCTGGTAACACCTGATGTTATTAAAAACCATTCAACTATTTACAGTGTTACTAAAGCATTAGCACATTAAAGGTCATTACGTAACCAAGAGATTAATTAAAGTCAAAATGAATTAATCAACAGAAAGTTAAACTAAGAGGCCTTTATCCAGATCTTCACAGGACTGTCCTGAACTCGAGGCCTTTATCTAGATCTTCACAGGACTGTCCTGAACTCGAGGCCTTTATCTAGATCTTCACAGGACTGTCCTGAACTCGAGGCCTTTATCTAGATCTTCACAGGACTGTCCTGAACTCGAGGCCTTTGTCTAGATCTTCACAGGACTGTCCTGAACTCGAGGCCTTTATCCAGATCTTCACAGGACTGTCCTGAACTCGAGGCCTTTATCTAGATCTTCACAGGACTGTCCTGAACTCGAGGCCTTTATCTAGATCTTCACAGGTCTGTCCTGAACTCGAGGCCTTTATCCAAATCTTCACAGGACTGTCCTGAACTTGAGGCCTTTATCTAGATCTTCACAGGACTGTCCTGAACTCGAGGCCTTTGTCTAGATCTTCACAGGACTGTCCTGAACTCGTCAAAGATGAAACTTGGCACGTGGGCCTCGGCCACCTTTAAAGACAGAAAAACAACAACAGATTATTATATGCATGTAAAATGTAATATTCCAGATGAATATCTATAGTATTTTTTTCCCCCCCATGGGTGTTGTTGCTAATCCTAATCTAATCCAATCCAATCCTAATCCTAATCTAATCCAATCCTTATCCTAATCTAATCCAATCCAATCCTTATCCTAATCTAATCCAATCCAATACTGATCCTAATCCAATCCTAATCCAATCCTAATCCTAATCTAATCCTAATCTAGTCCTAATCTAGTCCTAATCTAGTCCTAATCTAGTCCTAATCCCAATCCAATCCTTATCCTAATCTAATCCAATCCAATACTGATCCTAATCCAATCCTAATCCAATCCTAATCCTAATCTAGTCCTAATCTAGTCCTAATCTAGTCCTAATCCCAATCCAATCCTTATCCTAATCTAATCCAATCCAATACTGATCCTAATCCAATCCTAATCCAATCCTAATCCTAATCTAATCCTAATCTAGTCCTAATCTAGTCCTAATCCAGTCCTAATCCTAATCTAATCCTAATCTAATCCTAATCTAGTCCTAATCTAGTCCTAATCTAATCCTAATCTAATCCTAATCTAATCCTAATCTAGTCCTAATCTAGTCCTAATCCAATCCTAATCTAATCCTAATCCAATCCTAATCTAATCCTAATCTAATCCTACCTTGCGAGGCAGTTTGGTGTAGCGTACGTAATCCTCCAGAAACATCAGAGCTCCCACCACGTCGGACGGCATGTCCGGGATCTTCTGACTGGAAAATAATTATTTACCCAAAAATCTACATTTCATTCAATTTGAAGCAGAATATAATCCACATATTATAACACAGTGATCCACAAAATGTACTTCATTTTTTTGCATTCAAATTGTATTTATACAGTAGCTCTATGGAGATAACGTTTGTTTTTTTGTTGCAGGAAAGAGCTGTTTGAAATAGCAGCCTTGGGCAACATTCACTAGCACTACATGTGTTATTTATATATAATTCTGATTTTACTGTGATATCACTGTCACGCTCTTAAAATTATTGTGTATATGTGAGGTTTTTAAACTGGCAAATCAATCAAATCAATAAATCAATCAATCAATCAATCAATCAATCAATCAAATCACTCAATCAACAAATCACTCAATCAACAAATCACTCAATCAACAAATCACTCAATCAACAAATCAATCAATCAATCACTCAATCAACAAATCAATCAATCAATCAAATCAATCAATCAAACATACCTGGTGCACTGTTCCATGATGGAGCGTATGAATTGCCCAATGAGAGCCAGGAACTGCTCTGTGTATCTGGAGTGGAACTGCTTCAGCAGAGTAAGCAGGCCAAGAACCAGAGGAGACCAGTCTACCGGGTCAGTGGCTTTCCTGCACGTCATCCCTGGACAAATAGGAGAATACAGCCAATCGCATGGCGGGACACAGTCAACATGGGTCAGGACCAGCCAATCACATGGTGGGACACACTCAACATGGGTCAGGACCAGCCAATCACATGGTGGGTACAACCCAACCCCGGTCACCCGCCAGCCAACCCAACCCAACCCCAGTCACCTGCCAGCCAACCCAACCCCAGTCACCTGCCAGCCAACCCAACCCCAGTCACCTGCCAGCCAACCCAACCCAAGTCACCTGCCAGCCAACCCAACCCCAGTCACCTGCCAGCCAACCCAACCCCAGTCACCTGCCAGCCAACCCAACCCCAGTCACCTGCCAGCCAGCCCAACCCCAGTCACCTCCAACCCAACCCCAGTCACCTGCCAGCCAACCCAACCCAACCCCGGTCACCTGCCAGCAAACCTAACCCCAGTCACCTGCCAGCCAACCCAACCCAACCCCAGTCACCTGCCAGCCAACCCAACCCAACCCCAGTCACCTGCCAGCCAACCCAACCCAACCCCGGTCACCTGCCAGCCAACCCAACCCCAGTCACCTGCCAGCCAACCCAACCCCAGTCACCCGCCAGCCAACCCAACCCCAGTCACCTGCCAGCCAACCCAACCCCAGTCACCTGCCAGCCAACCCAACCCCAGTCACCTGCCAGCCAACCCAACCCCAGTCACCTGCCAGCCAACCTAACCCCAGTCACCTGCCAGCCAACCCAACCCCAGTCACCTGCCAGCCAACCCAACCCCAGTCACCCGCCAGCCAACCCAACCCCAGTCACCTCCAACCCAACCCCAGTCACCTACAACCCAACCCCAGTCACCTGCCAGCCAACCCAACCCAACCCCAGTCACCTGCCAGCCAACCTAACCCAACCCCGGTCACCTGCCAGCCAACCCAACCCCAGTCACCTGCCAGCCAACCCAACCCCAGTAACCTGCCAGCCATGGTCCCATCAATATTGCGCCCTATAGGCAATATCAAATGGGCAAAAATAACTTAAGAAATAGGTTAAAATTACCAGAGATTCTCAGTTGACCCATTATATTAGGCTATCTGTATTACTGGGCTAGATCAGCCAATATGGACTATCTGTATTACTGGGCTAGATCAGCCAATATGGACTATCTGTATTACTGGGCTAGATCAGCCAATATGGACTATCTGTATTACTGGGCTAGATCAGCCAATATGGACTATCTGTATTACTGGGCTAGATCAGCCAACATGGACTATCTGTATTACTGGGCTAGATCAGCCAATATGGACTATCTGTATTTCTGGGCTAGATCAGCCAATATGGTAGATGGTTATATTAGGCTATCTGTATTACTGGGCTAGATCAGCCAACATGGACTATCTGTATTACTGGGCTAGATCAGCCAATATGGTAGATGGTTATATTAGGCTATCTGTATTACTGGGCTAGATGGTTATATTAGACTATCTGTATTACTGGGCTAGATCAGCCAATATGGTAGATGGTTATATTAGGCTATCTGTATTACTGGGCTAGATCAGCCAATATGGACTATCTGTATTACTGGGCTAGATCAGCCAACATGGACTATCTGTATTACTGGGCTAGATCAGCCAATATGCACTATCTGTATTACTGGGCTAGATCAGCCAATATGGACTATCTGTATTACTGGGCTAGATCAGCCAATATGGACTATCTGTATTACTGGGCTAGATCAGCCAATATGGACTATCTGTATTACTGGGCTAGATCAGCCAACATGGTAGATGTAGCTGGTAGCTGGAAGACAGCAGAGATGGAGAGACTTGTCCTTTGTCTAGAGCTGTTTTTATAAGTCTACCTTCTAGGAGTGGGACGATCTCTACAGCTGTTTAAATAGTCTACCTTCTAGGAGTGGGACGATCTCTACAGCTGTTTTTATAGTCTACCTTCTAGGAGTGGGACGATCTCTACAGCTGTTTAAATAGACTACCTTCTAGGAGTGGGACGATCTCTACAGCTGTTTAAATAGTCTACCTTCTAGGAGTGGGACGATCTCTACAGCTGTTTAAATAGTCTACCTTCTAGGAGTGGGACGATCTCTACAGCTGTTTAAATAGTCTACCTTCTAGGAGTGGGACGATCTCTACAGCTGTTTAAATAGTCTACCTTCTAGGAGTGGGACGATCTCTACAGCTGTTTAAATAGTCTACCTTCTAGGAGTGGGACGATCTCTACAGCTGTTTAAATAGTCTACCTTCTAGGAGGGGGACGATCTCTACAGCTGTTTTTATAGTCTACCTTTAAGGAGTGGGACGATCTCTACAGCTGTTTTTATAGGTCTACCTTCTAGGAGGGGGACGATCTCTACAGCTGTTTAAATAGTCTACCTTCTAGGAGTGGGACGATCTCTACAGCTGTTTAAATAGTCTACCTTCTAGGAGTGGGACGATCTCTACAGCTGTTTAAATAGTCTACCTTCTAGGAGTGGGACGATCTCTACAGCTGTTTTTATAGTCTACCTTCTAGGAGTGGGATGATCTCTACAGCTGTTTTTATAGTCTACCTTCTAGGAGTGGGATGATCTCTACAGCTGTTTTTATAGTCTACCTTCTAGGAGTGGGACGATCTCTACAGCTGTTTTTATAGTCTACCTTCTAGGAGTGGGATGATCTCTACAGCTGTTTTTATAGTCTACCTTCTAGGAGTGGGACGATCTCTACAGCTGTTTTTATAGTCTACCTTCTAGAGGGGGACGATCTCTACAGCTGTTTTTATAGTCTACCTTCTAGGAGTGGGACGATCTCTACAGCTGTTTTTATAGTCTACCTTCTAGAGGGGGACGATCTCTACAGCTGTTTTTATAGTCTACCTTCTAGGAGTGGGACGATCTCTACAGCTGTTTAAATAGTCTACCTTCTAGGAGTGGGACGATCTCTACAGCTGTTTAAATAGTCTACCTTCTAGGAGTGGGACGATCTCTACAGCTGTTTTTATAGTCTACCTTCTAGGAGGGGGACGATCTCTACAGCTGTTTAAATAGTCTACCTTCTAGGAGTGGGACGATCTCTACAGCTGTTTAAATAGTCTACCTTCTAGGAGTGGGACGATCTCTACAGCTGTTTAAATAGTCTACCTTCTAGGAGTGGGACGATCTCTACAGCTGTTTAAATAGTCTACCTTCTAGGAGTGGGACGATCTCTACAGCTGTTTAAATAGTCTACCTTCTAGGAGTGGGACGATCTCTACAGCTGTTTAAATAGTCTACCTTCTAGGAGTGGGACGATCTCTACAGCTGTTTAAATAGTCTACCTTCTAGGAGTGGGACGATCTCTACAGCTAGAAGCAATCTCACGCCCAACTAGGACGATTTTCAGACCGAGAAATATGGGTGACAAATATTCATTTCCAGGCAAAGTAGACTAATTATATTTAAGTAAATGTCATATTTAAGTGAACTACCATGTGATTATCTGCCTATGTAGACAGCCTTCTCCATTTCAATGAGACCACACATACTAGACGCACTCTCACGCCCAACTAGGACTAGACGCACTCTCAGGCCCAACTAGGACTAGACGCACTCTCTGGCCCAACTAGGACTAGACGCACTCTCAGGCCCAACTAGGACTAGACGCACTCTCAGGCCCAACTAGGACTAGACGCACTCTCTGGCCCAACTAGGACTAGACGCACTCTCAGGCCCAACTAGGACTAGACGCACTCTCAGGCCCAACTAGGACTAGACGCACTCTCAGGCCCAACTAGAACTAGACGCACACTCACGCCCAACTAGGACTAGACGCACTCTCACGCCCAACTAGGACTAGACGCACTCTCACGCCCAACTAGGACTAGACGCACTCTCACGCCCAACTAGGACTAGACGCACTCTCACGCCCAACTAGGACTAGACGCACTCTCACGCCCAACTAGGACTAGACGCACTCTCACGCCCAACTAGGACTAGACGCACTCTCACGCCCAACTAGGACTAGACGCACTCTCACGCCCAACTAGGACTAGACGCACTCTCACGCCCAACTAGGACTAGACGCACTCTCACGCCCAACTAGGACTAGACGCACTCTCACGCCCAACTAGGACTAGACGCACTCTCACGCCCAAATAGGACTAGACGCACTCTCACGCCCAAATAGGACTAGACGCACTCTCACGCCCAACTAGGACTAGACGCACTCTCACGCCCAACTAGGACTAGACGCACTCTCACGCCCAACTAGGACTAGACGCACTCTCACGCCCAACTAGGACTAGACGCACTCTCACGCCCAACTAGGACTAGACGCACTCTCACGCCCAAATAGGACTAGACGCACTCTCACGCCCAACTAGGACTAGACGCACTCTCACGCCCAACTAGGACTAGACGCACTCTCACGCCCAAATAGGACTAGACTACTGAAGTTGAAGCAGAGAAATCTGAGCGTGTGAATAATATAAAAAATAATGTTATTTTAATACAATAGGTAGGGTAACACATACAAAGGAGAAAGATTCATGTTTACAAATAATCTGTAGGACAATAAAAACATTTTAATCCCAAAATGTGTCTGTCTGACCTCCCACAGCATGAAAAATGTAGACAACGCCGCAATGATCTCTGTCAGGACCCGCGGGAACCCAGCCCTCTACCTGGTACCTACTACCGTCAGGACCCGCGGGAACCCAGCCCTCTACCTGGTACCTACTACCATCAGGACCCAGGGGAACCCAGCCCTCTACCTGGTACCTACTACCATCAGGACCCAGGGGAACCCAGCCCTCTACCTGGTACCTACTACCATCAGGACCCAGGGGAATCCCAGCCCTCTACCTGGTACCTACTACCATCAGGACCCAGGGGAACCCAGCCCTCTACCTGGTACCTACTACCATCAGGACCCAGGGGAACCCAGCCCTCGACCTGGTACCTACTACCATCAGGACCCAGGGGAACCCAGCCCTCTACCTGGTACCTAAAACCATACAATTTTTAAAGATACTGAAATATTCTGTCTTGTCCATTCACCCTCCGAATGGCAAACATTCACAATCCATGTCTCAATTGTTTCAAGGCTTTAAAAAATCTCCTCCCCTTCATCTACACTGATTGAAATGGATTTAACAAAGTGACATCAATAAGGGACCATATCTTTCACCTGGATTCACCTGGTGAGTCGATGTCATGGAAACAGCAGGTGTCCTTAATGTTTTGTATACTCAGTGTATATGTCATTATGATGGTGAAAAATTGAATTTCTCCTGTGAATATCAATAAAGTTGATTCAAACTGACCTTGATTTCCCCTGTGAGTATCAATAAAGTTGATTCAAACTCACCCTGATTTCCCCTGTGAGTATCAATAAAGTTGATTCAAACTCACCCTGATTTCCCCTGTGAGTATCAATAAAGTTGATTCAAACTGACCTTGATTTCCCCTGTGAGTATCAATAAAGTTGATTCAAACTGACCCTGATTTCCCCTGTGAGTATGGATAAAGTTGATTCAAACTGACCTTGATTTCCCCTGTGAGTATCAATAAAGTTGATTCAAACTGACCCTGATTTCCCCTGTGAGTATGGATAAAGTTGATTCAAACTGACCTTGATTTCCCCTGTGAGTATCAATAAAGTTGACCATAACTCACCTTGGTTTTTGCTGTACTGCAGTTTAGGCAGCTGAGCGATGATGAAGAGGAAGTTGACGATAGGAAAGTAAGGCAGGCGCTTGGTTGTAATGTAGATCTACAACATATAGAACAGGTGACGTAAGGCAGGCGCTTGGTTGTAATGTAGATCTACAACATATAGAACAGGTGACGTAAGGCAGGCGCTTGGTTGTAATGTAGATCTACAACATATAGAACAGGTGATGTAAGGCAGGCGCTGGGTTGTAACATAGATCTACAACATATAGAACAGGTGACGTAAGGCAGGCGCTTGGTTGTAATGTAGATCTACAACATATAGAACAGGTGACGTAAGGCAGGCGCTCGGTTGTAATGTAGATCTACAACATATAGAACAGGTGACGTAAGGCAGGCGCTGGGTTGTAACGTAGATCTACAACATATAGAACAGGTGACGTAAGGCAGGCGCTCGGTTGTAATGTAGATCTACAACATATAGAACAGGTGACGTAAGGCAGGCGCTGGGTTGTAACGTAGATCTACAACATATAGAACAGGTGACGTAAGGCAGGCGCTCGGTTGTAATGTAGATCTACAACATATAGAACAGGTGCAGTAAGGGAGGTGCTAAGTTGGGATGTAGACCTACAACATGAACAAACAACTCCAATCAACATTCAGCAACAGGTTAGTTTCATCAGCTGTTGTACAAAATCATACAAAACATTTGACTTCACTGGGGCTTCAATGTAAGATCTTCACAGGACTGTCCTGAACTCGGACTGTCCTGACTGTCCTGAACATCTTTGAAAACAGAACATTGAGCACACACACACATGCAATCTCCATAGACAAACATTGCCCAGTGACTCAACGTGGCATCGTCATAGGATGCCACCCTTCTAACAAGTCCGGTGTCCACATACTTTTGGTCATGTAGTGTACCTTGTTGAGTGGGTTGTGTATCCCTGTAGTAGTAGTACTAGTAGCAGCAGTAATAGTAATTAGAAGCCAGACCTTGTTGAGTGGGTTGTGAATGTAGTAGTTGTAGTAGTAGTAGTAGTAGTAGCAGTAGTAGTAATTAAAGCCAGACCTTGTTGAGTGGGTTGTGAATCCCTGTAGTAGTAGTAGCAGTAGTAGTAGTAGTAGTAGTAGTAGTAGTAGTAGTAGTAGTAGTAATTAAAGCCAGACCTTGTTGAGTGGGTTGTGAATGCCTGCTGCCTCCAGAGAGGCTGTGATCTCATACAGCAGGTTGTTGTCCTCCTTGGGGTATGGAAGGCTGGGGTCCTGGTAGTGGGCTTCTATATCCGCCAGTAGAGACCTACAGTAGATACAGCAGACACCTGACTGTTCAACACACCCTTTAAAATGACAGACACAAATTATTTTAGTGACATTACTTTACCGGGTTCACACTCTTAGGCCGAGTTTACACACGCAGACAAATTCTGATCTTTTGCCCAATTACAGGTAAAAGAGCTGATCCGATTGGTCAAAAGACCAATTGGTGGAAAAAAGAGCTGATCCGATTGGTCAAAATACCAAATAGTGGTAAAAGAGCTGATCCGATTGGTCAAAAGACCAATTAGTAGAAACATATATGTTAGAAAAAAATATGTTATGACGTTTCCATGTCTACTGATAAGAAATTCCATGACAACGGCCATCCCTTTTCATGACAAGCAACAATCACTCTTTCCATTTCAAATGAACAGTAGCCTTTTACTTTTAAAGCCTGCAGGTACAGTGGAGAGAACAAGCATTTGATGTATGCAATAAAATGCAAATTAATTACTTTTTAAAAAATCATACAATGTGATTTTCTGGGATTTTTGTTTTAGATTCCGTCTCTCACAGTTGAAGTGTACCTATGATAAAAAATTACAGACCTCTACATGCTTTGTAAGTAGGAAAACCTGCAAAATCGGCAGTGTATCAAATACTTGTTCTCCCCACTGTATATCGTCCTTTAATAAGCATGTACGAGCCTTCATAACGTCTTATAACGAGACTTATAAATATGTCATGTCTCTCTATGCATCCTCTCAGATGGGGCCACTGACTTGTTGAGGTTTTCCAGAGCTGCAGCGAGGTGTTTGGAGTCAAACTTGCAGGAGTAGTTCAACTCGTTGGCGATCTGTTGCCTCAGGATCTGCATCTGACCAACCTGAGGAAAAACCAACCCGTGTCACTTCCACACAGGGATTGAAACCCCCCTGGTCTCCCCGGTTGGGGGAGGAGGGTATAGACCTCGGAGAAACTTCTAGAATTTTCTTTGATCTCCCTTTCTGTCTGTATACTGCAATTCAGCGTTTAGCTGGGAATGTGTAGAAGACAGCTCAACTTGTAATAAACCTCGAGGTGCACAGCTGAAGTCGGAAGTTTACATACACTTAGGTTGGAGTCATTAAAACTCGTTTTTCAACCTCTCCACAAATTTCTTGTTAAACAAACTATAGTTTTGGCAAGTCGGTTAGGACATCTACTTCGTGCTTGACACAAGTCATTTTTCCAACAATTGTTTACAGACAGATTATTTCACATGTATTACAATTCCAGAGGGTCAGAAGTTAACATACATTTAGTTGACTGTGCCTTTAAACAGCTTGGAAAATGATGTCACGGCTTTAGAAGCTTCCGATAGGCTAATTGACATAATTTGAGTCAATTGGAGGTGTACCAGTGTGTTACCACGACAGCAGACTCTGCACTGTGTCACCCATCTATGATTATAGTCATCTAGAGACCGATCACTGAACGTGGAGGTTGTTGCTGAAACAGTTTACTGAAACACAGTACCTTCATGATGGACTCCAGGTACGGACCCCAGATCCTCTGTGTTTTGGCGACAGCGTTGGCATAACCTTTACTGGCATTCGCTGACAGAAAGAAGACAAAGAAATGCCACCGTGAGTGATGATGGACAGTCCTATCCAGAGAATAATGTTCCCTGGTTATCATCTCTGGCCTTGGACAGTCATATCCAGAGAATAATGTTCCCTGGTTATCATCTCTGGCCTTGGACAGTCCTATCCAGAGTATAATGTTCCCTGGTTATCATCTCTGGCCTTGGACAGTCATATCCAGAGCAAAATGCTCCCTGGTTATCATCTCCTGTTCACTGGGAGTCTAATGTTCCCTGGTCATAATCTCCTGTTCACTGGGAGTCTAATGTTCCCTGGTCATCATCTCCTGTTCATTGGGAGCCTAATGTTCCCTGGTCATAATCTCCTGTTTACTGGGAGTCTAATGCTCCCTGGTTATCATCTCTGGGTCCTGTTCAGCGGGAAGCTAATGTTCCCTGGTCATCATCTCTGGGTCCTGTTCAGAGTGGGAGCCTAATGTTCCCTGGTTATCATCTTCTGTTCAGTGGGAGCCTAATGTTCCCTGGTCATCATCTCTGGCTCATGTTCAGTGGGAGGCTAATGTTCCCTGGTTATCATCTCTGGGTCCTGTTCAGTGGGAGCCTAATGTTCCCTGATTATCATCTCCTGTTCAGTGGGAGTCTAATGTTCCCTGGTCATCATCTCCTGTTCAGTGGGAGCCTAATGTTCCCTGGTCATAATCTCCTGTTCAGTGGGAGCCTAATGTTCCCTGGTTATCATCTCTGGGTTCAGCGGGAGGCTAATGTTCCCTGGTTATCATCTCTGACTCCTGTTTAGCGGGAGCCTAATGTTCCCTGGTCATAATCTCCTGTTCAGTGGGAGCCTAATGTTCCCTGGTCATAATCTCCTGTTCAGTGGGAGCCTAATGTTCCCTGGTCATAATCTCTGGGTTCAACGGGAGGCTAATGTTCCCTGGTCATCATCTCTGGGTCCTGTTCAGTGGGAGGCTAATGTTCCCTGGTCATCATCTCTGGGTCCTGTTCAGTGGGAGCCTAATGTTCCCTGGTCATCATCTCTGGGTCCTGTTCAGCGGGAGCCTAATGTTCCCTGGTCATAATCTCCTGTTCAGTGGGAGCCTAATGTTCCCTGGTCATAATCTCCTGTTCAGCAGGAGCCTAATGTTCCCTGGTCATCATCTCCTGTTCAGTGGGAGCCTAATGTTCCCTGGTCATAATCTCCTGTTCAGTGGGAGCCTAATGTTCCCTGGTCATAATCTCCTGTTCAGCAGGAGCATAATGTTCCCTGGTCATAATCTTTGGGTCCTGTTCAGCAGGAGCCTAATGTTCCCATGTCATAATCTCTGGGTCCTGTTCAGAGTGGGAGCCTAATGTTCCCATGTCATAATCTCTGGGTCCTGTTCAGAGTGGGAGCCTAATGTTCCCTGGTCATCATCTCTGGGTCCTGTTCAGAGTGGGAGCCTAATGTTCCCTGGTCATCATCTCTGGGTCCTGTTCAGAGTGGGAGCCTAATGTTCCCTGGTCATCATCTCTGGGTCCTGTTCAGAGTGGGAGCCTAATGTTCCCTGGTCATCATCTCTGGCTCCTGTTCAGTGGGAGCCTAATGTTCCCTGGTCATAATGACTGAAACAGGGGAGGGAATTCCTGGATTTGTCTCAATAATCATTTTTTGTTTTCACCGCTGCGAATCGTTTAAAAAATGTTTTTTATTTTCTCCATTGTATATCCTAATGAACACAACCCCGGTAAGACTCCTTCCTGAGCTGTTGATACCTACCCACAATACCTTTGACGGGATTGAC
The DNA here is from genome assembly GCF_057628025.1 of Oncorhynchus mykiss. Taxonomy (NCBI): domain Eukaryota; kingdom Metazoa; phylum Chordata; class Actinopteri; order Salmoniformes; family Salmonidae; genus Oncorhynchus; species Oncorhynchus mykiss. The sequence continues at coordinate 4,683,952 of NC_143024.1, forward strand.
AGCGCTCAGCATGGCTTTAAAGACATCCACCATAGCCTTGTCTCTCAGGATGGTCTTCTGAAACACCGACAGGAAGTTCTAATGGAACCCAAAACAAACCCTGTCGTGTTACGGAACCTTGAAGGGGAAGCATCTAACGAACTGCACCACTTGGACGATTCTAAATTAAAAATCAAATCAAATTTATTTATATAGCCCTTCGTACATCAGCTGATATCTCAAAGTGCTGTACAGAAACCCAGCCTGAAACCCCCAAAACAGCAAGCAATGCAGGTGTAGAAGCACGGTGGCTAGGAAAAACTCCTTAGAAAGGCCAAAACCTAGGAAGAAACCTAGAGAGGAACCAGGCTATAGGAAAAACTCCCTAGAAAGGCCAGAACCTAGGAAGAAACCTAGAGAGGAACCAGGCTATAGGGAAAACTCCCTAGAAAGGCCAGAACTCTAGGAAGAAACCTAGAGAGGAACCAGGCTATAGGGAAAACTCCCTAGAAAGGCCAGAACCTAGGAAGAAACCTAGAGAGGAACCAGGCTAAAACAGGAGAGCCGAGTCACACTGCAATATGTGCTTGTTGAATGATAAGGACCAGCGTTGTCTCGAACAGGAAAGTGAAGCTACGAACGACAGTATCGGTATTAAAATATAACAGCACACTGATATTGACCTCAATATCGAGATTGTTTGAAGTCAAAATGGGACAACCTGGTTAAATGAAAAAGGTTAACCTGGTTAAATTAAAAGGTTAAATTAAAAGGTTAACCTGGTTAAATGAACAGGTTAACCTGGTTAAAAGGTTAACCTGGTTAAATTAAAAGGTTAACCTGGTTAAATTAAAAGGTTAACCTGGTTAAATTAAAAGGTTAAATTAAAAGGTTAACCTGGTTAAATTAAAAGGTTAACCTGGTTAAAATGTTAACCTGGTTAAATTAAAAGGTTAACCTGGTTAAATTAAAAGGTTAAATGAAAAAGGTTAACCTGGTTAAATGAAAAAGGTTAACCTGGTTAAATGAAAAAGGTTAACCTGGTTAAATGAAAAAGGTTAACCTGGTTAAATTAAAAGGTTAACCTGGTTAAATGAAAAAGGTTAACCTGGTTAAATGAAAAGGTTAACCTGGTTAAATTAAAAGGTTAACCTGGTTAACTGAAAAAGGTTAAATAGTTGTTAGGACTGCGGTAGTTCATTCCATAGCATCCTAACAGATAGGAGAGTAGTGTTGATAGGCTGGCAGGCTGGGTTTCACAACATAATATCACGTGACCTGCAGTTCCTTGACCATCATGAAGCAGAGCAGCCTGTCCAGCCCGTTGAGGCCGAAGGTCCCCAGGGTGTCCTGTATCTCAGAGAACAGACGGTTGTTGGTCACCTCCTGGTGGGTCTTCAGGTCGTACCAGGTGTTCAACTGGTCCATGTAACACGTCGCCCTGGGAAACACAGGTAACAGGTGAAGGCTTTGCATGAAGACATATTAAAAGCACTGAGAAGAGAGTATACCCCCCCCCAAAAAAACAGACATCCTCTACCATGTTTACACCATGTTATTAAAGAACACCAACGCTACCTTCCATAATTAAATCCTCAAATAGCCACCCTTTGTCTTGATGAAGGTTGGAAAAGCATTCCAGGTGAAACTGGTTGAGAGAATGCCAAGAGTGTTTCAAAGCTGTCATCAAGGCAAAAGGTGGCCATTACATTTTTTTTGTCAGGTTACTTACTATATGATTCCATACGTGTTATTTCATAGTGTTGATGTCTTCACTATTATTCTACAAAATGTAGAAAATAGTTTTTTTTTAAATTAAGAAATACCCTTGAATGAGTAGGTAGTGTTAGCTACAAGCTAACAGACTGACGCCACCGAGGTGATATGGAGAGAGAGAGAGAGAGAGATACCTACTTGGGGTCTGTGATGCGGAGGATCTCTCTACAGAGTCGCCCGATGAAGGTGGCCGACTCATCGACCGCGGGGAACTTGGGTATGGGGATATGGGTCGACTGGTAGACACTCTGCCAATCCTGGATCTAAGAAACACAAAGAGGCCGTTTCAATAGTACCTATATCATTTAAACCGGGGCTCTCCCAACCCTGTCTCTGGAGAGCTACTCTCCTGTAGGTTTTCAATCCAACACCCCGAGGTGTAACTAACCTGATTCAACCAGCTAATATATACTGTATAGAGCCTCTCTACTGTATATAGCCCCACTACTGTATATAGCCCCACTGCCGTATATAGCCCCTCTGCCGTATATAGCCCCTCTGCCGTATATAGCCCCTCTGCCGTATATAGCCCCTCTGCCGTATATAGCCCCTCTGCCGTATATAGCCCCTCTGCCGTATATAGCCCCTCTGCCGTATATAGCCCCTCTGCCGTATATAGCCCCTCTGCCGTATATAGCCCCTCTGCCGTATATAGCCCCTCTGCCGTATATAGCCCCTCTGCCGTATATAGCCCCTCTGCCGTATATAGCCCCTCTGCCGTATATAGCCCCTCTGCCGTATATAGCCCCTCTGCCGTATATAGCCCCTCTGCCGTATATAGCCCCTCTGCCGTATATAGCCCCTCTGCCGTATATAGCCCCTCTGCCGTATATAGCCCCTCTGCCGTATATAGCCCCTCTGCCGTATATAGCCCCTCTGCCGTATATAGCCCCTCTGCCGTATATAGCCCCTCTGCCGTATATAGCCCCTCTGCCGTATATAGCCCCTCTGCCGTATATAGCCCCTCTGCCGTATATAGCCCCTCTGCCGTATATAGCCCCTCTGCCGTATATAGCCCCTCTGCCGTATATAGCCCCTCTGCCGTATATAGCCCCTCTGCCGTATATAGCCCCTCTGCCGTATATAGCCCCTCTGCCGTATATAGCCCCTCTGCCGTATATAGCCCCTCTGCCGCATATAGCCCCTCTGCCGCATATAGCCCCTCTGCCGCATATAGCCCCTCTGCCGCATATAGCCCCTCTGCCGCATATAGCCCCTCTGCCGCATATAGCCCCTCTGCCGCATATAGCCCCTCTGCCGCATATAGCCCCTCTGCCGCATATAGCCCCTCTGCCGCATATAGCCCCTCTACCGCATATAGCCCCTCTACCGCATATAGCCCCTCTACCGCATATAGCCCCTCTACCGCATATAGCCCCTCTACCGTATATAGCCCCTCTACCGTATATAGCCCCTCTACCGTATATAGCCCCTCTACCGTATATAGCCCCTCTACCGTATATAGCCCCTCTGCCGTATATAGCCCCTCTGCCGTATATAGCCCCTCTGCCGTATATAGCCCCTCTGCCGTATATAGCCCCTCTGCCGTATATAGCCCCTCTACCGTATATAGCCCCTCTACCGTATATAGCCCCTCTACCGTATATAGCCTCTTACTTATTTTCCACCATAATTTGCAAATAAATTCATAACAAATCCTACAATGTGATTTTCTGGATCTTATTTTGTCTGTCATAGTTGAAGTGTACCTATGATGAAAATTACAGGCCTCTCATCTTTTTAAGTGGGAGAACTTGACTAAATACTTTTTTGCCCCACTATATTTAATAAAAAGGATACAAGGAATCAACCAGACCCACTGAGAAAGAGGTCATGTGACTATATATAAAAAAGGAGGTACAAGGAATCAACCAGACCCAATGAGAAAGAGGTCATGTGACTATATATAAAAAAGGAGGTACAAGGAATCAACCAGACCCAATGAGAAAGAGGTCATGTGACTATATATAAAAAAGGAGGTACAAGGAATCAACCAGACCCAGTGAGAAAGAGGTCATGTGACTATATATAAAAAGGGGATACAAGGAGTCAACCAGACCCAGTGAGAAAGAGGTCATGTGACTATATATAAAAAGGAGATACAAGGAATCAACCAGACCCAGTGAGAAAGAGGTCATGTGACTATATATAAAAAGGAGATACAAGGAATCAACCAGACCCAGTGAGAAAGAGGTCATGTGACTATATATATAGAAAGGGGATACAAGGAATCAACCAGACCCAGTGAGAAAGAGGTCATGTGACTATATATAAAAAAGGAGGTACAAGGAATCAACCAGACCCAATGAGAAAGAGGTCATGTGACTATATATAAAAAGGGGATACAAGGAGTCAACCAGACCCAATGAGAAAGAGGTCATGTGACTATATATAAAAAGGAGATACAAGGAATCAACCAGACCCAGTGAGAAAGAGGTCATGTGACTATATATATAAAAAGGAGGTACAAGGAATCAACCAGACCCAGTGAGAAAGAGGTCATGTGACTATATATAAAAAAGGAGGTACAAGGAATCAACCAGACCCAATGAGAAAGAGGTCATGTGACTATATATAAAAAGGGGATACAAGGAGTCAACCAGACCCAATGAGAAAGAGGTCATGTGACTATATATAAAAAGGAGATACAAGGAATCAACCAGACCCAGTGAGAAAGAGGTCATGTGACTATATATAAAAAGGAGATACAAGGAATCAACCAGACCCAGTGAGAAAGAGGTCATGTGACTATATATAAAAAGGGGATACAAGGAGTCAACCAGACCCAGTGAGAAAGAGGTCATGTGACCCTATAAAAAGGTCAAACCTTGGTGCGTAGGAAGCTGTTGCACTCCTGCTCCACGTTGTAGTTGATGATACGAGAGACCTCCTCCTGCCAGATCTTCAGGCCGTAGATGGAGACGTAATCCTGGATGTACTCAAAGGCCCGGTAGAATCCGTCCATGGTGGCCGCCATCTCCTTCAGCTTCGGCATCAACTCACTGGTCTGTACCAGGTGATGAGAAATGACATTTACCAGGATTTAATATTCTGTAACACTCCTTCAGCATCAACTCACTGGTCTGTACCAGGTGATGAGAAATAACATTTACCAAGATTTAATATTCTATAAAACTCCTTCAGCTTCAACTCACTGGTCTGTACCAGGTGATGAGAAATAACATTTACCAAGATTTAATATTCTATAAAACTCCTTCAGCTTCAACTCACTGGTCTGTACCAGGTGATGAGAAATGACATTTACCAAGATTTAATATTCTGTAACACTTTAAAATATATATCTCTTTTTTTACATTTTCAAGTTAGCAGACAACTTTGTTTTTGTATTCTGTCATGAATAAAACCTGATACAAACTGATACTTCAGACAGTGAAAGTTTTTGAAAGTGACGGTTAACCTTGTGCTGAATGGTACTGTGGATTTATTTTTTAAAATGTAACCTTTATTTAACTAGGCAAGTCAGTTAAGAAACTATTCTTATTTACAATGAACAGCCTACCCCGGCCAAACCCGGAACGACGCTGGGCCAATTGTGCGCCACCTTACGGGACTCTCAATTACAGTCGGATGTGATACAGCCCGGAATCGAACCAGGGACTGTTGTGATGCCTCTCGCACTGAGGTGCAGTGCCTTAGACCGCTGCACCACTCGGGAGCCCCTCAGAACGGTTGATATTGTGCTGTGTTATGGTCAGATATATATCTCACCTTAGCCTTGGGGTTAAAGATAAGTCCTTTGTGTAGAGCGTAGGCTACTATCTCACCTTAGCCTTGGGGTTAAAGATAAGTCCTTTGTGTAGAGCGTAGGCTACTATCTCACCTTAGCCTTGGGGTTAAAGATAAGTCCTTTGTGTAGAGCGTAGGCTACTATCTCACCTTAGCCTTGGGGGTAAAGATAGGTCCTTTGTGTAGAGCATAGGCTACTATCTCACCTTAGCCTTGGGGTTAAAGATAAGTCCTTTGTGTAGAGCATAGGCTACTATCTCACCTTAGCCTTGGGGTTAAAGATAAGTCCTTTGTGTAGAGCATAGGCTACTATCTCACCTTAGCCTTGGGGTTAAAGATAAGTCCTTTGTGTAGAGCATAGGCTACTATCTCACCTTAGCCTTGGGGTTAAAGATAAGTCCTTTGTGTAGAGCGTAGGCTACTATCTCACCTTAGCCTAGGGGTTAAAGATAAGTCCTTTGTGTAGAGCGTAGGCTACTATCTCACCTTAGCCTAGGGGTTAAAGATAAGTCCTTTGTGTAGAGCGTAGGCTACTATCTCACCTTAGCCTTGGGGGTAAAGATAAGTCCTTTGTGTGGAGAGTAGGCTACTATCTCACCTTAGCCTTGGGGTTAAAGATAAGTCCTTTGTGAAGAGCGTAGGCTACTATCTCACCTTAGCCTTGGGGTTAAAGATAAGTCCTTTGTGTAGAGTGTAGGCTACTATCTCACCTTAGCCTTGGGGTTAAAGATAAGTCCTTTGTGTAGAGCGTAGGCTACTATCTCACCTTAGCCTTGGGGTTAAAGATAAGTCCTTTGTGTAGAGCGTAGGCTACTCTTCTCACCAACTCCTTCCTGATACCATCTTCCAGGAGCTGCTTGGGATCCACCTGAAGAGACACCATTTAAATAAGGTAAGACTTCCGCATTTAGACACATTTTCTCAAATATAAACATGTATTTTTATTTTATTAACACCTTTATTTAACTAGGCAAGTCAGTTAAGAACAAATTCTTATTTTAAAATGATGGCCTACCGGGGAACAGTGGGTTAACTAGCCTTGTTCAGGGGCAGAATGACTGATTTTTTTACCTTGTCAGCTCGGGGATTCGATCTAACAACCTTTCGGTTACTAGTCCAACGCTCTAACCCCTAGGCTACCTGCCGTCAATATATCTGAAAACAACAGTTGCACAAACCCGTTTTAGTTTAACAACTGACCTTGATGATTCCAACCAGCGTTGTCTTCATCATCAGAATCCCTTCAGTGAAGATGGAGATGGCGTGGGTGAGTTTGGCAACCTGTGAGAACATCAGGAACAAAATAACAAGTCCAGGATGTTCAGCTGTAGAAAAACCACTGCCTCTCACGCAACGCTGCCTCTCACGCAACGCTGCCTCTCACGCAACGCTGCCTCTCACGCAACGCTGCCTCTCACGCAACGCTGCCTCTCACGCAACGCTGCCTCTCACGCAACGCTGCCTCTCACGCAACGCTGCCTCTCACGCAACGCTGCCTCTCACGCAACGCTGCCTCTCACGCAACGCTGCCTCTCACGCAACGCTGCCTCTCACACAGCGCTGCCTCTCACACAGCGCTGCCTCTCACACAGCGCTGCCTCTCACACAGCGCTGCCTCTCACACAGCGCTGCCTCTCACACAGCGCTGCCTCTCACACAGCGCTGCCTCTCACACAGCGCTGCCTCTCACACAGCGCTGCCTCTCACACAGCGCTGCCTCTCACACAACGCTGCCTCTCACACAACGCTGACTCTCACACAACGCTGCCTCTCACACAACGCTGCCTCTCACACAACGCTGCCTCTCACACAACGCTGCCTCTCACACAACGCTGCCTCTCACACAACGCTGCCTCTCACACAACGCTGCCTCTCACACAACGCTGCCTCTCACACAGCGCTGCCTCTCACACAACGCTGCCTCTCACACAGCGCTGCCTCTCACACAACGCTGCCTCTCACACAACGCTGCCTCTCACACAACGCTGCCTCTCACACAACGCTGCCTCTCACACAACGCTGCCTCTCACACAACGCCGCCTCTCACACAACGCCGCCTCTCACACAACGCTGTTCCATTGAGCCAGAGGGGAACGGTTGGGGAGACTGAGTGAGCATCTACTCCCTCTGCTCAGTTAGGGGCCAGGAACCTAGTCAGGGAAACTCTGGCTCCTAGTTATAGTCACTACTATAGGTCCTAGTTATAGTATAGGTCCAAGTTATACTATAGGTCCTAGTTATAGTCACTACTATAGGTCCTAGTTATAGTATAGGTCCAAGTTATACTATAGGTCCTAGTTATAGTCACTACTATAGGTCCTAGTTATAGTCACTACTATAGGTCCTAGTTATAGTCACTACTATAGGTCCTAGTTATACTATAGGTCATAGTAAGTCACTACTATAGGTCCTAGTTATAGTCACTACTATAGGTCCTAGAAATAGTCACTAATACAGGTCCTAGTTATAGTCACTACTATAGGTCCTAGTTATACTATAGGTCCTAGTAATAGTCACTACTATAGGTCCTAGTTATAGTCACTACTATAGGTCCTAGTTATAGTCACTACTATAGGTCCTAGATATAGTAACTACTATAGGTCCTAGATATAGTATAGGTCCTAGTTATAGTATAGGTCCTAGTTATAGTCACTACTATAGGTCCTAGATATAGTATAGGTCCTAGTTATAGTCACTACTATAGGTCCAAGATATAGTATAGGTCCTAGTTATGGTCACTACTATAGGTCCTAGTTATGGTCACTACTATAGGTCCTAGATATAGTCACTACTATAGGTCCTAGTTATAGTATAGGTCCTAGTTATAGTCACTACTATAGGTCCTAGTTATAGTCACAACTATAGGTCCTAGTTATAGTCACTACTATAGGTCCTAGATATAGTCACTACTATAGGTCCTAGTTATAGTCACTACTACAGGTCCTAGTTATGGTCACTACTATAGGTCCTAGATATAGTCACTACTATAGGTCCTAGTTATAGTATAGGTCCTAGTTATAGTCACTACTATAGGTCCTAGTTATAGTCACAACTATAGGTCTTAGTTATAGTCACTACTATAGGTCCTAGTTATAGTCACTACTATAGGTCCAAGATATAGTATAGGTCCTAGTTATGGTCACTACTATAGGTCCTAGTTATGGTCACTACTATAGGTCCTAGATATAGTCACTACTATAGGTCCTAGTTATAGTATAGGTCCTAGTTATAGTCACTACTATAGGTCCTAGTTATAGTCACAACTATAGGTCCTAGTTATAGTCACTACTATAGGTCCTAGATATAGTCACTACTATAGGTCCTAGTTATAGTATAGGTCCTAGTTATAGTCACTACTACAGGTCCTAGTTATAGTCACTACTATAGGTCCTAGATATAGTATAGGTCCTAGTTATAGTCACTACTATAGGTCCTAGTTATAGTATAGGTCCAAGTTATAGTCACTACTATAGGTCCTAGTTATAGTCACTACTACAGGTCCTAGTTATAGTCACTACTATAGGTCCTAGTTATAGTCACTACTATAGGTCCTAGTTATAGTCACTACTATAGGTCCTAGTTATAGTATAGGTCCTAGTTATAGTCACTACTATAGGTCCTAGTTATAGTATAGGTCCTAGTTATAGTCACTACTATAGGTCCTAGTTATAGTCACTACTACAGGTCCTAGTTATAGTCACTACTATAGGTCCTAGTTATAGTCACTACTATAGGTCCTAGTTATAGTCACTACTATAGGTCCTAGTTATAGTATAGGTCCAAGTTATAGTCACTACTATAGGTCCTAGTTATAGTCACTACTACAGGTCCTAGTTATAGTCACTACTATAGGTCCTAGTTATAGTCACTACTATAGGTCCTAGTTATAGTCACTACTATAGGTCCTAGTTATAGTATAGGTCCTAGTTATAGTCACTACTATAGGTCCTAGTTATAGTATAGGTCCTAGTTATAGTCACTACTATAGGTCCTAGTTATAGTCACTACTACAGGTCCTAGTTATAGTCACTACTATAGGTCCTAGTTATAGTCACTACTACAGGTCCTAGTTATAGTCACTACTATAGGTCCTAGATATAGTATAGGTCCTAGTTATAGTCACTACTATAGGTCCTAGTTATAGTATAGGTCCAAGTTATAGTCACTACTATAGGTCCTAGTTATAGTCACTACTACAGGTCCTATTTATAGTCACTACTATAGGTCCTAGTTATAGTCACTACTATAGGTCCTAGTTATAGTCACTACTATAGGTCCTAGTTATAGTATAGGTCCTAGTTATAGTCACTACTATAGGTTGTTAGTCGATCCACCGGCCACTTCCAGGGCTTTCGAATCTCCGGAGCCCAGAATCAATAACCCGCCGTGTTACTCTGGGGAGCCCACTGAATGCCGCTCGTTCCTCACCCAGTGTGATATTGTGTTTTCTCTCCAGCCCAACACTTACTCCAGGAGCACTGCTCGTGTCGCCTACGTCATATCTCTCCTTACTGGACGGGCTCGTGAGTGGGGCACGGCAATCTGGGAGGCAAGGGCTGAGTGTACTAACCAGTATCAGGACTTTAAGGAGGAGATGATACGGGTTTTTGATCGATCTGTTTTTGGGGAGGAGGCTTCCAGGGCCCTGTCTTCCCTATGTCAGGGTAATCGATCCATAACAGACTACTCTATTGAGTTTCGCACTCTTGCTGCCTCCAGTGGCTGGAACGAGCCGGCTTTGCTCGCTCGTTTTCTGGAGGGTCTCCGCGCAGAGGTAAAGGATGAGATTCTCTCCCGGGAGGTTCCTTCCAACGTGGATTCCTTGATTGAACTCGCTATTCGCATTGAGCGACGGGTTGATCTTCGTCACCGAGCTCGTGGAAAGGAGCTCGCGTTCTCCGTTGCCCCCCTCTCCGCATCACTACCATCTTCCTCTGCCGGCTCGGGTGCTGAGCCTATGCAGCTGGGAGGTATCCGCATCTCGACTAAGGAGAGGGAACGGAGAATCACCAACCGCCTCTGTCTCTATTGCGGTTCTGCTGGTCATTTTGTCACTTCATGTCCAGTAAAAGCCAGAGCTCATCAGTAAGCGGAGGGCTACTGGTGAGCGCTACTACTCTTGTCTCTCCTTCAAGATCCTGCACTACCTTGTCGGTCCATCTACGCTGGACCGGTTCGTCAGCTTCCTGCAGTGCCTTAATAGACTCTGGGGCGGAGGGCTGTTTTATGGACGAGACCTGGGCTCGGGAACATGACATTCCTCTCAGACAGTTAAGGGAGTCCACGGCCTTGTTCGCCCTGGATGGTAGTCCTCTCCCCAGGATTCAGCGTGAGACGCTACCTTTAACCCTCACTGTTTCTGGTAATCATAGCGAAACCATTTCTTTTTTAATTTTTCGTTCACCTTTTACACCTGTTGTTTTGGGCCATCCCTGGCTAGTTTGTCATAATCCTTCCATTAATTGGTCTAGTAATTCTATCCTCTCCTGGAACGTCTCTTGTCATGTGAAATGTTTAATGTCTGCTATCCCTCCTGTTTCCTCTGTCTCTTCTTCACAGGAGGAGCCTGGTGATTTGACAGGGGTGCCGGAGGAATATCACGATCTGCGCACGGTGTTCAGTCGGTCCAGGGCCACCTCTCTTCCTCCACACCGGTCGTATGATTGTAGTATTGATCTCCTTCCGGGAACCACTCCCCCCCGGGGTAGACTATACTCTCTGTCGGCTCCCGAACGTAAGGCTCTCGAAGATTATTTGTCTGTAGCTCTTGCCGCCGGTACCATAGTTCCCTCCTCCTCTCCCGCCGGAGCGGGGTTTTTTTTTGTTAAGAAGAAGGACGGGTCCCTGCGCCCCTGCATAGATTATCGAGGGCTGAATGACATAACAGTGAAGAATCGTTATCCGCTTCCTCTTATGTCTTCAGCCTTCGAGATCCTGCAGGGAGCCAGGTTTTTCACTAAGTTGGACCTTCGTAACGCTTACCATCTCGTGCGCATCAGGGAGGGGGACGAGGGGAAGACGGCGTTTAACACTCCGTTAGGGCACTTTGAATACCGGGTTCTTCCTTTCGGCCTCGCTAACGCTCCAGCTGTCTTTCAGGCATTAGTCAATGATGTCCTGAGAGACATGCTGAACATCTTTGTTTTCGTTTACCTTGACGATATCCTGATTTTTTCACCGTCACTCCAGATTCATGTTCAGCACGTTCGACGTGTCCTCCAGCGCCTTTTAGAGAATTGTCTTTTTGTGAAGGCTGAGAAGTGCTCTTTTCATGCCTCCTCCGTCACATTTCTCGGTTCTGTTATTTCCGCTGAAGGCATTAAGATGGATCCCGCTAAGGTCCAAGCTGTCATTGATTGGCCCGTCCCTAAGTCACGCGTCGAGTTGCAGCGCTTTCTCGGCTTCGCGAACTTCTATCGTCGTTTCATCCGTAATTTCGGTCAGGTGGCAGCCCCTCTCACAGCCCTTACTTCTGTCAAGACGTGCTTTAAGTGGTCCGTTTCCGCCCAGGGAGCTTTTGATCTCCTCAAGAATCGTTTTACATCCGCACCTATCCTTGTTACACCTGACGTCTCTAGACAGTTCATTGTCGAGGTTGACGCGTCAGAGGTGGGCGTGGGAGCCATTCTTTCTCAGCGCTCCTTCTCTGACGACAAGGTCCACCCTTGCGCGTATTTTTCTCATCGCCTGTCGCCGTCGGAACGTAACTATGATGTGGAAAACCGCGAACTGCTCGCCATCCGCTTAGCCCTAGGCGAATGGCGACAGTGGTTGGAGGGGGCGACCGTTCCTTTTGTCGTTTGGACTGACCATAGGAACCTTGAGTACATCCGTTCTGCCAAACGACTTAATGCGCGTCGGGCGCTGTTTTTCGCTCGTTTCGAGTTCGTGATTTCTTATCGTCCGGGCTCTAAGAACACCAAGCCTGATGCTTTATCTCGTCTCTTCAGTTCTTCAGTAGCCTCCACTGACCCCGAGGGGATTCTCCCTGAGGGGCGTGTTGTCGGGTTGACTGTCTGGGGAATTGAGAGGCAGGTAAAGCAAGCACTCACTCAAACTCCGTCACCGCGCGCTTGTCCCAGGAACCTTCTTTTCGTTCCCGTTCCTACTCGTCTGGCCGTTCTTCAGTGGGCTCACTCTGCCAAGTTAGCCGGCCACCCTGGCGTTCGGGGTACGCTTGCTTCCATTCGCCAGCGCTTTTGGTGGCCCACCCGGGAGCATGACACGCGTCGCTTCGTGGCTGCTTGTTCGGTCTGCGCGCAGACTAAGTCCGGTAACTCTCCTCCTGCCGGCCGTCTCAGGCCGCTTCCCATTCCCTCTCGACCGTGGTCTCACATCGCCTTAGATTTTGTCACCGGACTGCCTTCGTCAGCGGGGAAGACTGTTATTCTTACGGTTGTCGACAGGTTCTCTAAGGCGGCTCATTTTATTCCCCTTGCTAAGCTTCCTTCTGCTAAAGAGACGGCACAAATCATCATCGAGAATGTTTTCAGAATTCATGGCCTTCCGTCAGACGTCGTTTCGGACAGAGGTCCGCAATTCACGTCTCAATTTTGGAGGGAGTTTTGCCGTTTGATTGGGGCTTCCGTCAGTCTCTCTTCCGGCTTTCACCCCCAGTCTAACGGTCAAGCAGAACGGGCCAATCAGACTATTGGTCGCATCTTACGCAGTCTTTCTTTTCGCAACCCTGCGTCTTGGTCAGAACAGCTCCCCTGGGCAGAATACGCCCACAACTCGCTTCCTTCGTCTGCGACCGGGCTATCTCCTTTTCAGAGTAGCCTCGGGTACCAGCCTCCGCTGTTCTCATCTCAGTTCGCCGAGTCCAGCGTCCCCTCCGCTCAGGCTTTTGTCCAACGTTGCGAGCGCACCTGGAAGAGGGTCAGGTCTGCACTTTGCCGTTATAGGGCGCAGACTGTGAGGGCTGCTAATAAGCGTAGAACTAAGAGTCCTAGATATTGTCGCGGTCAGAGAGTTTGGCTCTCCACTCAGAACCTTCCCCTTAAGACCACTTCTCGCAAGTTGACCCCGCGGTTCATTGGTCCGTTCCGTATTTCTCGGATCATTAATCCTGTCGCAGTTCGACTTCTTCTTCCGCGATATCTTCGTCGCGTCCACCCGGTCTTCCATGTCTCCTGTGTCAAGCCCGTTCTTCGCGCCCCCGCTCGTCTCCCCCCCCCCCCCCCCATCCTTGTCGAGGGCGCACCCATCTACAGGGTCCGTAGGATTTTGGACATGCGTCCTCGGGGCCGTGGTCATCAGTACCTAGTAGATTGGGAGGGGTACGGTCCTGAGGAGAGGAGTTGGGTTCCCTCTCGGGACGTGCTGGACCGTGCGCTGATCGATGATTTCCTCCGTTGCCGCCAGGTTTCCTCCTCGAGTGCGCCAGGAGGCGCTCGGTGAGTGGGGGGGTACTGTCATGTACTGTCATGTTGTGTCTTGTTTCTGTCCTTTCCCTTCACCCTGTCTCCCTCTGCTGGTCGTTGTTAGGTTACCTTTTCTCCCCCTCTTTCCCCCAGCTGTGCCTTGTCTCCTCCTAACTACCTCGTCACCCCTTTTCCCACCTGTTCCCTTTTTCCCTCTGATTAGTCCTCTATATCTCTCTCTGTTTCTGCTCCTGTCTTTGTCGGATTCTTGTTTGTGTTGTTCATGCCTGAACCAGACTATCGTCATGTTTGCTGCAACCTTGTCCTGTCCTGTCGGAATCTGCCGGTCCATCTGAGCCTACGTTTTGTTTTGTTATTAAAGAAGCTCTGTTTACGTTAATTCGCTTTTGGGTCCTCATTCACGCACCGTAACAATATGTTGTGAGGAGGCCTGTGTTTAGACACTGGTTCTCATGTAATTGAAAGAGCATAAATATGTTATGTTTTTATTTTCCTCAAATTGATTACTCTGTGTTATTAGACATGTGCAAGGTTGTCTTGTAGAATAAAGGTTGTTGTAATCTTAGTTTCAGAAGGGAGAAAGCTTACATATAAGCTAAGGTATTTGACATTGAGGGGATTTGAATTTTAAAATATTGAGTATGTTACTATTCTGATTCTTCAAAAGGGACTGAGTCCCTTGAGAGGGGAATGTTAGGGAAGATTCAGAATTTGTTGGTAACATATGTAAGATGTTTTATATTCATCAAATGTGTGTAAGTTAATTCTCATCAGAATGGTATTTTTGTGTTATTCTGTGGTGAGGGTTGCAGTATCTGTTCTATGTCAAGACTAAGTTGCATGGCCGCTGAGAGGGGAGAGGTCAAAGTGTCATCATGTGTAAACATATCTTTCACTCTCTACCTTTCCCATAGTGGGGAAAGGAAGGTTGCAGTGTCTGGAATCATTCTATGCTCCCTCTTATGTTGTTTCTATCTTAACCTATAGCCTCACTCTCCTCTCCGTGAGTTTGTCCAGGAGTTTGTATTTAGAGTGGGTTGTATCTAAATGACAATTTGATATATGCCTGTTGTAATGGAGGATTGGTTTATGGTTTGGGAAAGGAGACAAAGCTGAACGATGAGTTATGTCTATGCTGTCTGACTATGTGGGTCTTTGCTATTAAAGGAACTCAGTTGTATTGGAAGGGGGCTCTCAGAGGATTCACTGGGAGACACTGAATCAATCTGAGAGTCACAGGGTTGTGATAGAGCTCATATAATTAAAGATGGACTTTTATAACTAACTCTGACTTGTGTGTGTGGTTTGCTCCCATGATTTGGTAAATAGAGGAAATTTCCACGACAAGGTCCTAGTTATAGTATAGGTCCTAGTTATAGTCACTACTATAGGTCCTAGTTATAGTATAGGTCCTAACAGTCATGTGTGCATACATTTTCTATTGGGAGGCCCCAGCGGGAATCGAACCCCCAACCTTCGTCATCGCAAGCGCCATGCTCTTCCGACTGATTCACACAGAGACCATAAGCTGTCTCTAAAACGACCTCTGACCTCGTATCGAGCCCCCAGCTGGGCGTAGTCCTTCAGCTTGTCCTTGTCCAGTCTGGTGGGAACCTCCATGATGGCATGAATCTGCAGCTTGATGATCTTAGCGAGGGAGGTGAACATGCTCTCAGGGATGATCTGTAACACCTAGTGGAGAGTAGAGGAGACAGCATGCTCTCAGGATGATCTGTAACACCTAGTGGAGAGTAGAGGAGACAGCATGCTCTCAGGGATGATCTGTAACACCTAGTGGAGAGTAGAGGAGACAACATGCTCTCAGGGATGATCTGTAACACCTAGTGGAGAGTAGAGGAGACAACATGCTCTCAGGGATGATCTGTAACACCTAGTGGAGAGTAGAGGAGACAACATACTCTCAGGGATGATCTGTAACACCTAGTGGAGAGTAGAGGAGACAACATACTCTCAGGGATGATCTGTAACACCTAGTGGAGAGTAGAGGAGACAACATACTCTCAGGGATGATCTGTAACACCTAGTGGAGAGTAGAGGAGACAACGTGCTCTCAGGGATGATCTGTAACACCTAGTGGAGAGTAGAGGAGACAATGTGCTCTCAGGGATGATCTGTAACACCTAGTGGAGAGTAGAGGAGACAACGTGCTCTCAGGGATGATCTGTAACACCTAGTGGAGAGTAGAGGAGACAGCATGCTCTCAGGGATGATCTGTAACACCTAGTGGAGAGTAGAGGAGACAACGTGCTCTCAGGGATGATCTGTAACACCTAGTGGAGAGTAGAGGAGACAACGTGCTCTCAGGGATGATCTGTAACACCTAGTGGAGAGTAGAGGAAACAACGTGCTCTCAGGGATGATCTGTAACACCTAGTGGAGAGTAGAGGAAACAACGTGCTCTCAGGGATGATCTGTAACACCTAGTGGAGAGTAGAGGAGACAACGTGCTCTCAGGGATGATCTGTAACACCTAGTGGAGAGTAGAGGAGACAACGTGCTCTCAGGGATGATCTGTAACACCTAGTGGAGAGTAGAGGAAACAACGTGCTCTCAGGGATGATCTGTAACACCTAGTGGAGAGTAGAGGAGACAACGTGCTCTCAGGGATGATCTGTAACACCTAGTGGAGAGTAGAGGAGACAACGTGCTCTCAGGGATGATCTGTAACACCTAGTGGAGAGTAGAGGAAACAACGTGCTCTCAGGGATGATCTGTAACACCTAGTGGAGAGTAGTGGAAACAACATGCTCATAGGTATGATGATCTGTAGAGGGTTGGGTTAGGGAGTAAGGGGTCAGAGCAGGGACTGGGGGTAGGGACTGGGGGTAGAGAATAGAGACTAGGGGACTGGGGGTAGAGAATAGAGACTAGGGGACTGGGGGTAGAGAATAGAGACTAGGGGACTGGGGGTAGAGAGTAGAGACTAGGGGCTGTGGGTAGAGAGTAGAGACTAGGGGCTGGTGGTAGAGAGTAGAGACTAGGGGACTGGTGGTAGAGTAGAGACTAGGGGACTGGGGGTAGATAGTAGAGACTAGGGGCTGGGGGTAGAGAGTAGAGACTAGGAGGCTGGGGGTAGAGACTAGGGGACTGGGGGTAGAGACTAGGGGGCTGGGGGTAGAGAGTAGAGACTAGGGGCTGGGGGTAGAGAGTAGAGACTAGGAGGCTGGGGGTAGAGAGTAGAGACTAGGGGGCTGGGGGTAGAGAGTAGAGACTAGGGGGCTGGGGGTAGAGAGTAGAGACTAGGGGGCTGGGGGTAGAGAGTAGAGACTAGGGGGCTGGGGGTAGAGAGTAGAGACTAGGAGGCTGGGGGTACAGAGTAGAGACTAGGAGGCTGGGGGTACAGAGTAGAGACTAGGGGGCTGGGGGTAGAGAGTAGAGACTAGGGTGCTGGGGGTAGAGAGTAGAGACTAGGAGGCTGGGGGTAGAGAGTAGAGACTAGGGGGCTGGGGGTAGAGAGTAGAGACTAGGGGCTGGGGGTAGAGAGTAGAGACTAGGGGGCTGGGGGTAGAGAGTAGAGACTAGGAGGCTGGGGGTACAGAGTAGAGACTAGGGGGCTGGGGGTAGAGAGTAGAGACTAGGGGGCTGGGGGTAGAGAGTAGAGACTAGGAGGCTGGGGGTAGAGAGTAGAGACTAGGTGGCTGGGGGTAGAGAGTAGAGACTAGGAGGCTGGGGGTACAGAGTAGAGACTAGGAGGCTGGGGGTAGAGAGTAGAGACTAGGAGGCTGGGGGTAGAGAGTAGAGACTAGGAGGCTGGGGGTAGAGAGTAGAGACTAGGGGGCTGGGGGTAGAGAGTAGAGACTAGGGGGCTGGGGGTAGAGAGTAGAGACTAGGGGGCTGGGGGTAGAGAGTAGAGACTAGGGGCTGGGGGTAGAGAGTAGAAACTAGGGGCAGAGAGTAGAAACTAGGGGCTGGGGGTAGAGAGTAGAGACTAGGGGACTGGGGTAGAGAGTAGAGACTAGGGGGCTGGGGGTAGAGAGTAGAGACTAGGGGCAGGGGGTAGAGAGTAGAGACTAGGGGCAGGGGGTAGAGAGTAGAGACTAGGGGGCTGGGGGTAGAGAGTAGAGACTAGGGGGCTGGGGGTAGAGAGTAGAGACTAGGGGGCTGGGGGTAGAGAGTAGAGACTAGGGGGCTGGGGGTAGAGAGTAGAGACTAGGGGGCAGAGAGTAGAGACTAGGGGGCAGAGAGTAGAGACTAGGGGGCTGGGGGTAGAGAGTAGAGACTAGGGGGCAGAGAGTAGAGACTAGGGGGCAGAGAGTAGAGACTAGGGGGCTGGGGGTAGAGAGTAGAGACTAGGGGCAGGGGGTAGAGAGTAGAGACTAGGGGGCTGGGGGTAGAGAGTAGAGACTAGGGGGCTGGGGGTAGAGAGTAGAGACTAGGGGGCTGGGGATAGAGAGTAGAGACTAGGGGGCAGAGAGTAGAGACTAGGGGGCTAGGGGTAGAGAGTAGAGACTAGGGGCAGGGGGTAGAGAGTAGAGACTAGGTGCTCCGGGACCATACCTTTCTGACGTAGGTCACCAGTTCCCCGGAGTAGAACTGAGAAACACTGAGCAGATCTGGACTGTTGGCCTGGTTGATACGCAGCAGAGGCAGGTCCAACGCAGACGCCAACTGGAAACATAGATCCATAACGACACGCGTTAGAGACCGCATGTTTTCAAACAGGAAATACCCCTTTTTCCTTGTTTAGAGGATGAACCTGTGTACTCTACGAAATGTACTGTTTGTCTGAGTAGTGAATGGTTGACCTTGAGAAAGGTTGCTCGTAGTTTGGTCACCATGGATGGGTTCACTCTGATACTCTCCTGCATGATGGACGTGAAGCTGGGAAAACAACCAGAGAAAAAAAAAATTCAAAATGGCAAATGTATATATTTCTATGATCTGCCATGCGTAGGACAGGTCTCCTACTATCTGCATGGTGATCAGGACCATTCATAACCCATTCATAACCCCTACCTGTCTATGATCTGCCATGCGTAGGACAGGTCTCCTACTATCTGCATGGTGATCAGGACCATTCATAACCCATTCATAACCCCTACCTGTCTATGATCTGCCATGCGTAGGACAGGTCTCCTACTATCTGCATGGTGATCAGGACCATTCATAACCCATTCATAACCCCTACCTGTCTATGATCTGCCATGCATAGGACAGGTCTCCTACTATCTGCATGGTGATCAGGACCATTCATAACCCATACATAACCCATTCATAACCCCTACCTGTCTATGATCTGCCATGCGTAGGACAGGTCTCCTACTATCTGCATGGTGATCAGGACCATTCATAACCCATACATAACCCATTCATAACCCCTACCTGTCTATGATCTGCCATGCGTAGGACAGGTCTCCTACTATCTGCATGGTGATCAGGACCATTCATAACCCATTCATAACCCCTACCTGTCTATGATCTGCCATGCGTAGGACAGGTCTCCTACTATCTGCATGGTGATCAGGACCATTCATAACCCATTCATAACCCCTACCTGTCTATGATCTGCCATGCATAGGACAGGTCTCCTACTATCTGCATGGTGATCAGGACCATTCATAACCCATACATAACCCATTCATAACCCCTACCTGTCTATGATCTGCCATGCGTAGGACAGGTCTCCTACTATCTGCATGGTGATCAGGACCATTCATAACCAATTCATAACCCATTCATAACCCATACATAAGCCATTTATGACCCCTACCTGTCTATGATCTGCCATGCGTAAGACAGGTCTCCTACTATCTGCATGGTGATCAGGACCATTCATAACCCATTCATAACCCCTACCTGTCTATGATCTGCCATGCATAGGACAGGTCTCCTACTATCTGCATGGTGATCAGGACCTCCTCCTTGATGTTGATAGTCCTGATCATCTGGTGAAGGAACTTCCTGGTGTCAGCCAGGAACTGACACACCTGCAGGTTGGACTCCAACTGGTGGAACTCTTGAACCTGAGCGCAGGTAAGGAGAGGACAGGAAGTCAGGGTTTATTGGTAAGGAGAGGACAGGAAGTCAGGGTTTATAGGTAAGGAGAGGACAGGAAGTCAGGGTTTATAGGTAAGGAGAGGACAGGAAGTCAGGGTTTATTGGAAAGGAGAGGACAGGAAGTCAGGGTTTATAGGTAAGGAGAGGACAGGAAGTCAGGGTTTATTGGAAAGGAGAGGACAGGAAGTCAGGGTGTATTGGTAAGGAGAGGACAGGAAGTCAGGGTTTATTGGTAAGGAGAGGACAGGAAGTCAGGGTTTATTGGTAAGGAGAGAAGAGGAAGTCAGGGCTTATTGGTAAGGAGAGGACAGGAAGTCAGGGTTTATTGGTAAGGAGAGAAGAGGAAGTCAGGCTATATAGGTAAGGAGAGGACAGGAAATCAGGGTTAATTGGTAAGGAGAGAACAGGAAGTCAGGGTTTATTGGTAAGGAGAGAAGAGGAAGTCAGGCTATATAGGTAAGGAGAGGACAGGAAGTCAGGGTTTATATAGTCTCCTGTTTCCACACTTCCAAGTCTCTTATCAACTCAGCTGTTAGAATGAACATGAGAAAAGTTTAGCTTTTCACTGAAAAGTTACAACATATTTTTGGACAAAGCAGCATCATTGTATATCAAATCGAAGGGATACAAATGTCTAAGAGTGTTACCATGTAATCACTATGTAACATAATGATCATGTAACGGTCACTAAGTGCGTTACCATGTAATCACTGTGTAATATAATGATAATGTAATGGTCACTAAGAGTGTTACTATGTAAGGGTCACTAAGAGTGTTACCATGTAACGGTCACTAAGAGAGTTACCATATAATATAATGATCATGTAACGGTCACTAAGAGTGTTACCATGTAATGGTCACTAAGAGTGTTACCATGTAATATAATGATCATGTAACGGTCACTAAGAGTGTTACCATGTAATGGTCACTAAGAGTGTTACCATGTAATATAATGATCATGTAACGGTCACTAAGAGGGTTACCATGTAATATAATGATCATGTAACGGTCACTAAGAGGGTTACAATGTAATATAATGATCATGTAATGGTCACTAAGAGTGTTACAATGTAATATAATGATCATGTAACGGTCACTAAGAGTGTTACCATGTAATGGTCACTAAGAGTGTTACCATGTAATATAATGATCATGTAACGGTCACTAAGAGTGTTACCATGTAATGGTCACTAAGAGTGTTACCATGTAATATAATGATCATGTAACGGTCACTAAGAGGGTTACCATGTAATATAATGATCATGTAACGGTCACTAAGAGGGTTACAATGTAATATAATGATCATGTAATGGTCACTAAGAGTGTTACAATGTAATATAATGATCATGTAACGGTCACTAAGAGTGTTACCATGTAATGGTCACTAAGAGTGTTACCATGTAATATAGTGATCATGTAACGGTCACTAAGAGAGTTACCATGTAATATAATGATCATATAACGGTCACTAAGAGTGTTACCATGTAATATAATGATCGTGTAATGGTCACTAAGAGTGTTACCATGTAATATAATGATCATGTAACAGTCACTAAGAGTGTTACCATGTAATGGTCACTAAGAGTGTTACCATGTAATATAGTGATCATGTAACGGTCACTAAGAGTGTTACCATGTAATATAATGATCATGTAACGGTCACTAAGAGTGTTACCATGTAATGGTCACTAAGAGTGTAACCCAGAGATAAAATAACTGTACTCTTGTTCACGTTCTAGTCGTTGTTGTTTGCGGTGCATTTCCCAGCCTCACCTCTACGAGGGCCTGTATCAGCTGAACGGTCTTCCTGCCTGCCGCGGTGGAGTCCTCGTAGTTCAGAGACTCGATCTGCTTCGAGATCTCCCTGAACCATGCCTGCAGGTTCTCTGTCCAACACAACAACAAGCGCGTCAACAACACACATCAACATCTAGCGCGTTTAGAATGGAAGTATGGCATAGTGAGATCAGCTTTCACTAATGCAACAGGAATAGGTATGGTACAGTGAGCCATCAACAGGAATAAGTATGGTACAGTGAGCCATCAACAGGAATAAGTATGGTACAGTGAGCCATCAACAGGAATAAGTATGGTACAGTGAGCCTGCAACAGGAATAAGTACGGTACAGTGAGCCTGCAACAGGAATAAGTATGGTACAGTGAGCCTGCAACAGGAATAAGTATTATACAGTGAGCCATCAACAGGAATAAGCATGGTACAGTGAGCCCGCAACAGGAATCAGTATGGGACAGTGAGCCCGCAACAGGAATAAGTATGGTACAGTGAGCCATCAACAGGAATAAGTATGGTACAGTGAGCCATCAACAGGAATAAGTATGGTACAGTGAGCCATCAACAGGAATAAGTATGGTACAGTGAGCCATCAACAGGAATAAGTATGGTACAGTGAGCCTGCAACAGGAATAAGTACGGTACAGTGAGCCTGCAACAGGAATAAGTATGGTACAGTGAGCCTGCAACAGGAATAAGTATTATACAGTGAGCCATCAACAGGAATAAGCATGGTACAGTGAGCCCGCAACAGGAATAAGTATGGTACAGTGAGCCATCAACAGGAATAAGCATGGTACAGTGAGCCCGCAACAGGAATAAGCATGGTACAGTGAGCCCGCAACAGGAATCAGTATGGGACAGTGAGCCTGCAACAGGAATAAGTATGGGACAGTGAGCCATCAACAGGAATAAGCATGGTACAGTGAGCCCGCAACAGGAATCAGTATGGTACAGTGAGCCTGCAACAGGAATAAGTATGGGACAGTGAGCCATCAACAGGAATAAGCATGGTACAGTGAGCCTCTTGCCCATTCACCCTCTGCATGGTACACATACACAATCCATGTCTCAATTGTCTCAAGGCTTAAAAATCATTCTTTAACCCGTCTCCTCCCCTTCACCTACACTGATTGAAGTGGATTTAACAAGTGAAATCATTAAGTGATAATAGCTTTCACCTGGATTCACCTGGTGAGTCTATGACATGGAAAGAGCAGGTGTTCCTAATGCTTTGTCCAGTCAGTGTACAGTATACCGCACACATATCAACAGTTTCAGTGATTGACTCCAACCAGAAGTCACAATAAGAGTATGGAGTCCAGATTGTGAACTACTGTGGTAATTATGTGTGTTTTAATGTCGAACTACCAGCTGTGGTAATTATGTGTGTTTTAATGTCAAACTACCAGCTGTGGTAATTATGTGTTTTAATGTCGAACTACCAGCTGTGGTAATTATGTGTGTTTTAATGTCGAACTACCAGCTGTGGTAACTATGTGTGTTTTAATGTCGAACTACCAGCTGTGGTAACTATGTGTGTTTTAATGTCGAACTACCAGCTGTGGTAATTATGTGCGTTTTAATGTCGAACTACCAGCTGTGGTAACTATGTGCGTTTTAATGTCGAACTACCAGCTGTGGTAACTATGTGCGTTTTAATGTCGAACTACCAGCTGTGGTAACTATGTGCGTTTTAATGTCGAACTACCAGCTGTGGTAACTATGTGCGTTTTAATGTCGAACTACCAGCTGTGGTAACTATGTGCGTTTTAATGTCGAACTACCAGCTGTGGTAATTATGTGCGTTTTAATGTCGAACTACCAGCTGTGGTAACTATGTGTGTTTTAATATCGAACTACCAGCTGTGGTAACTAACTATGTGTGTTTTAATGTCGAACTACCAGCTGTGGTAACTATGTGTGTTTTAATGTCGAACTACCAGCTGTGGTAATTATGTGTGTTTTAATGTCGAACTACCAGCTGTGGTAATTATGTGTGTTTCGATGCCGTAGCTAGTTCCGCTATCATCCATCTCACCATTCTTCTCCACTCTGGTTAGAGGCTTGACCCCAGAGAAGACCTCAGCCAGCTCGGTCATCCTCTCAGATCCCTCAGCTCGATAACTCTCCCATTTCAGCTGCTTCTCTGACAGCATCTTCTTGAACATCTGAGAAGGGGGTGGAACACAGATGGTGAATTCACCATTTATATTCAGAGACCCGACACGTCAGGGGAGGGGGGGGGTGACACAGATGGTGAATTCACCATTTATATTCAGAGACCCGACACGTCAGGGGGGGGGGACACAGATGGTGAATTCACCATTTATATTCAGAGACCCGACACGTCAGGGGGGGACACAGATGGTGAATTCACCACTTATATTCAGAGACCCGACACGTCAGGGGGGGACACAGATGGTGAATTCACCATTTATATTCAGAGACCCGACACGTCAGGGGAGGGGGGGGGACACAGATGGTGAATTCACCATTTATATTCAGAGACCCGACACGTCAGGGGGGGACACAGATGGTGAATTCACCATTTATATTCAGAGACCCGACACGTCAGGGGGGGACACAGATGGTGAATTCACCATTTATATTCAGAGACCCGACACGTCAGGGGGGGACGACGACACAGATGGTGAATTCACCATTTATATTCAGAGACCCGACACGTCAGGGAGGGGGGGGGGACACAGATGGTGAATTCACCATTTATATTCAGAGACCCGACACGTCAGGGGGGGACACAGATGGTGAATTCACCATTTATATTCAGAGACCCGACACGTCAGGGAGGGGGGGGGGACACAGATGGTGAATTCACCATTTATATTCAGAGACCCGACACGTCAGGGGGGGACACAGATGGTGAATTCACCATTTATATTCAGAGACCCGACACGTCAGGGGGGGACGACGACACAGATGGTGAATTCACCATTTATATTCAGAGACCCGACACGTCAGGGGGGGACACAGATGGTGAATTCACCATTTATATTCAGAGACCCGACACGTCAGGGGAGGGGGGGGGACACAGATGGTGAATTCACCATTTATATTCAGAGACCCGACACGTCAGGGGGGGACACAGATGGTGAATTCACCATTTATATTCAGAGACCCGACACGTCAGGGGAGGGGGGGGGACACAGATGGTGAATTCACCATTTATATTCAGAGACCCGACACGTCAGGGAGGGGGGGGGGACACAGATGGTGAATTCACCATTTATATTCAGAGACCCGACACGTCAGGGGAGGGGGGGGGACACAGATGGTGAATTCACCATTTATATTCAGAGACCCGACACATCGGGGGGGGGGGGGGGGGACACAGATGGTGAATTCACCATTTATATTCAGAGACCCGACACGTCAGGGGGGGGGGGGGGGGACACAGATGGTGAATTCACCATTTATATTCAGAGACCCGACACGTCGGGGGGGGGGGGGGGGGGGGGGGCACAGATGGTGAATTCATAATTTATATTCAGAGACCCAACATGTGTTTGTTTTTTTAAATTGTGTAATTACAACTTGACTTGGCATCAAATCATATATGATACTGTTCAGACTCACCTCTTTGAGGGTGAACTCAAACTGGGCGGTGTCTAGGAGAACCTGGAACAGGATCTTGGGGTTGTACTTGGAGTCGTTGATCACCTGGTCTTTGATCTGGCGCAGACGCTTGTTGTTGGGATCATAGGCTGCAAGAAGAAAATACAACACAGTTTAGGAATATAGTACCGCCTGGCGTGACACAGCGCCGCCTGGCGTGACACAGCGCCGCCTGGCGTGACACAGCGCCGCCTGGCGTGACACAGCGCCGCCTGGCGTGACACAGCGCCGCCTGGCGTGATATAAGAGCACCTGGCGTGACACAGCGCCGCCTGGCGTGATATAGGAGCACCTGGCGTGATATAAGAGCACCTGTCGTGACACAGCGCCGCCTGGCGTGATATAGGAGCACCTGGCGTGATACAGGAGCACCTGGCGTGATACAGGAGCACCTGGCGTGATACAGGAGCACCTGGCGTGATACAGGAGCACCTGGCGTGATACAGGAGCACCTGGCGTGACATAGGAGCACCTGGCGTGATACAGGAGCACCTGGCGTGACACAGGAGCACCTGGCGTGATACAGGAGCACCTGGCGTGATACAGGAGCACCTGGCGTGATACAGGAGCACCTGGCGTGATACAGGAGCACCTGGCGTGATACAGCGCCGCCTGGCGTGATACAGGAGCACCTGGCGTGATACAGGAGCACCTGGCGTGACATAGGAGCACCTGGCGTGACATAGGAGCACCTGGCGTGATACAGGAGCACCTGGCGTGATACAGGAGCACCTGGCGTGATACAGGAGCACCTGGCGTGACATAGGAGCACCTGGCGTGACACAGGAGCACCTGGCGTGATACAGGAGCACCTGGCGTGACACAGGAGCACCTGGCGTGACACAGGAGCACCTGGCGTGACACAGGAGCACCTGGCGTGATACAGGAGCACCTGGCGTGATACAGGAGCACCTGGCGTGATACAGGAGCACCTGGCGTGATACAGGAGCACCTGGCGTGATACAGGAGCACCTGGCGTGATACAGGAGCGCCTGGCGTGATACAGGAGCGCCTGGCGTGATTCAGGAGCGCCTGGCGTGATACAGGAGCGCCTGGCGTGATTCAGGAGCGCCTGGCGTGATTCAGGAGCACCTGGCGTGACACAGCACCACCCGGCGTGACACAGTGCAGCCTGACACGATCATACCCAAGGTTCTGTCTGATATGATGCTACTGGAGGTTCTGTCTGGTATGATTCTACTGGAGGTTCTGTCTGGTATGATGCTACTGGAGGTTCTGTCTGGTATGATGCTACTGGAGGTTCTGTCTGGTATGATGCTACTGGAGGTTCTGTCTGGTATGATGCTACTGGAGGTTCTGTCTGGTATGATGCTACTGGAGGTTCTGTCTGGTATGATGCTACTGGAGGTTCTGTCTGGTATGATGCTACTGGAGGTTCTGTCTGGTATGATGCTACTGGAGGTTCTGTCTGATATGATGCTGCTGGAGGTTCTGTCTGATATGATGCTGCTGGAGGTTCTGTCTGATATGATGCTGCTGGAGGTTCTGTCTGGTACGATGCTGCTGGAGGTTCTGTCTGGTATGATGCTGCTGGAGGGTCTGTCTGGTATGATGCTGCTGGAGGGTCTGTCTGGTATGATGCTGCTGGAGGTTCTGTCTGGTATGATGCTGCTGGAGGTGCTGTCTGGTATTATGCTGCTGGAGGTTCTGTCTGGTATGATGCTACTGGAGGTTCTGTCTGGTATGATGCTACTGGAGGTTCTGTCTGGTATGATGCTACTGGAGGTTCTGTCTGATATGATTCTACTGGAGGTTCTGTCTGGTATGATGCTACTGGAGGTTCTGTCTGGTATGATGCTACTGGAGGTTCTGTCTGGTATGATGCTACTGGAGGTTCTGTCTGATATGATTCTACTGGAGGTTCTGTCTGATACGATGCTACTGGAGGTTATGTCCGATATGATGCTACTGGAGGTTCTGCCCTGCATCGTTTTGATACTAGTTCTCATTCCCACTTTAAACAAACTAAATTAAAAGGCTTCATGAACCCTTCATAAGGCCTTTATGGATGCTTCATGAACCCTTCATAAGGCCTTTATGGATGCTTCATGAACCCTTCATAAGGCCTTTATGGATGCTTCATGAACCCTTCATAAGGCCTTTATGGATGCTTCATGAACCCTTCATAAGGCCTTTATGGATGCTACATGAAGCCTTCATAAGGCCTTTATGGATGCTTCATGAACCCTTCATAAGGCCTTTATGGATGCTTCCTGAACCCTTTATGGATGCTTCATGAACCCTTCATAAAGCCTTTATGGATGCTTCATGAACCCTTCATAATGCCTTTATGGATGCTTCATGAACCCTTCATAAGGCCTTTATGGACGCTTCATAAACCCTTTATAATGCCTTTATGGATGCTTCATGAACCCTTCATAAGGCCTTTATGGATGCTTCCTGAACCCTTTATGGATGCTTCATGAACCCTTCATAAAGCCTTTATGGATGCTTCATGAACCCTTCATAATGCCTTTATGGATGCTTCATGAACCCTTCATAAGGCCTTTATGGACGCTTCATAAACCCTTCATAATGCCTTTATGGATGCTTCATGAACCCTTCATAAGGCCTTTATGGATGCGTCACGAACCCTTCATAAGGCCTTTATGGATGCTTCATGAACCCTTCTTAAGGCCTTTATGGATGCTTCATGAACCCTTTATAAGGCCTTTATGGATGCTTCATGAACCCTTCATAAGGCCTTTATGGATGCTTCATGAACCCTTCATAAGGCCTTTATGGATGCTTCATAAAGCCTTTATGGATGCTTCATGAACCCTTTATAAGGCCTTTATGGATGCTTCATGAACCCTTCATAAGGCCTTTATGGATGCTTCATGAACCCTTCATAAGGCCTTTATGGATGCTTCATGAACCCTTTATAAGGCCTTTATGGATGCTTCATGAACCCTTTATAAGGCCTTTATGGATGCTTCATGAACCCTTCATAAGGCCTTTATGGATGCTTCATGAACCCTTCATAAGGCCTTTATGGATGCTACATGAAGCCTTCATAAGGCCTTTATGGATGCTTCATGAACCCTTCATAAGGCCTTTATTAATGCTTCCATAAATCAGTTGTAAACCCATTTGATGCATGGACCTAGACGTCAACAGAAAGGCCCTACCCGAGTCTGCAGTGTGTAGCATCAGCCAGCGTATGGAAACGTTACAGTCCCGGAGACAGTTGAGCAGCTTCGGGACGTTATCCAGGACGATCTCCTCCCTCAGGAACCCTTCCTTCAGCAGCTGCTGGATCTGTGGCCTCAGGCCCTCCATGCTGACTGAATAACGACTGGCCTAGAGGAGGGTTGACGTACGGTTGGTTATAGGGTGTTATAACATGGCAGTCATAAGCAGGCCCTCCATGCTGACTGAATAACGACTGGCCTAGAGGAGGGTTGACGTACGGATAGTTATAGGGTGTTATAACATGGCAGTGGGGGGGGGGGGGGGGGGTCATAAGCAGGCCCTCCATGCTGACTGAATAACGACTGGCCTAGAGGGTTGACGTACGGTTGGTTATAGGGTGTTATAACACCTTTTATAACATGGCAATGGGGGGGTCATAAGCAGGCCCTCGAACCTTCCACATTTTCCACAACAACTTGTGAAGGATATGATGGCAGAGTCACGTCTGTAGCAAGGCCTGATGGGAAACCGAGTGAAAACCATTTCGCGTTAGTAGACGTTTTGTCAGTGAGCCCGTTAGCCTCCATACCTGCTCTCTGATATTGGCTGAGTCGTACCTGCTCTCTGATATTGGCTGAGTCGTACCTGCTCTCTGATATTGGCTGAGTCGTACCTGCTCTCTGATATTGGCTGAGTCGTACCTGCTCTCTGGTATTGGCTGAGTCGTACCTGCTCTCTGATATAGACTGAGTCGTACCTGCTCTCTGATATAGACTGAGTCGTACCTGCTCTCTGATATTGGCTGAGTCGTACCTGCTCTCTGATATTGGCTGAGTCGTACCTGCTCTCTGATATTGGCTGAGTCGTACCTGCTCTCTGATATTGGCTGAGTCGTACCTGCTCTCTGATATTGGCTGAGTCGTACCTGCTCTCTGATATTGGCTGAGTCGTACCTGCTCTCTGATATTGGCTGAGTCGTACCTGCTCTCTGGTATTGGCTGAGTCGTACCTGCTCTCTGATATTGGCTGAGTCGTACCTGCTCTCTGATATTGGCTGAGTCGTACCTGCTCTCTGATATTGGCTGAGTCGTACCTGCTCTCTGATATTGGCTGAGTCGTACCTGCTCTCTGATATTGGCTGAGTCGTACCTGCTCTCTGATATTGGCTGAGTCGTACCTGCTCTCTGATATTGGCTGAGTCGTACCTGCTCTCTGATATTGGCTGAGTCGTACCTGCTCTCTGGTATTGGCTGAGTCGTACCTGCTCTCTGATATTGGCTGAGTCGTACCTGCTCTCTGGTATTGGCTGAGTCGTACCTGCTCTCTGATATTGGCTGAGTCGTACCTGCTCTCTGATATCGGCTGAGTCGTACCTGCTCTCTGATATTGGCTGAGTCGTACCTGCTCTCTGATATCGGCTGAGTCGTACCTGCTCTCTGATATTGGCTGAGTCCAGGGTGTAGTTGAGGGCGATCTTGGCAGCTTTATAGGGTTCCCAGGCCTCCACCAGATTCACAGTGATTCCCATGTAGACACTGATGACCTGCAGCGGGGAGACATTGTCAATACTTGGTACCAGCGTACCGGCTGGAGGCCTGGGGAAATATACCGCATCAAGATCAACTAGTACTCTAAATGTTTTTCCTAGTATTCAGGGAAGTAGAGTTTAGATACAGTCTCTCACCCAGTATTCAGGGAAGTAGAGTTAGATACAGTCTCTCACCCAGTTATCAGGGAAGTAGAGTTTAGATACAGTCTCTCACCCAGTTATCAGGGAAGTAGAGTTTAGATACAGTCTCTCACCCAGTATTCAGGGAAGTAGAGTTCAGATACAGTCTCTCACCCAGTTATCAGGGAAGTAGAGTTCAGATACAGTCTCTCACCCAGTTATCAGGGAAGTAGAGTTTAGATACAGTCTCTCACCCCAGTTATCAGGGAAGTAGAGTTTAGATACAGTCTCTCACCCAGTTATCAGGGAAGTAGAGTTTAGATACAGTCTCTCACCCAGTTATCAGGGAAGTAGAGTTTAGATACAGTCTCTCACCCAGTTATCAGGGCAGTAGAGTTTAGATAAGTCTCTCACCCAGTTATCAGGGAAGTAGAGTTTAGATACAGTCTCTCACCCAGTTATCAGGGAAGTAGAGTTTAGATGAGTCTCTCACCCAGTTATCAGGGAAGTAGAGTTAGATACAGTCTCTCACCCAGTTATCAGGGCAGTAGAGTTTAGATAAGTCTCTCACCCAGTTATCAGGGAAGTAGAGTTTAGATACAGTCTCTCACCCAGTTATCAGGGAAGTAGAGTTTAGATACCGTTATCAGGGAAGTAGAGTTTAGATACAGTCTCTCACCCCAGTTATCAGGGAAGTAGAGTTTAGATGTGTCTCTCACCCAGTTATCAGGGAAGTAGAGTTTAGATACCGTTATCAGGGAAGTAGAGTTTAGAGACAGTCTCTCACCCCAGTTATCAGGGAAGTAGAGTTTAGATACCGTTATCAGGGAAGTAGAGTTTAGATACCGTTATCAGGGAAGTAGAGTTTAGATACAGTCTCTCACCCAGTTATCAGGGAAGTAGAGTTTAGATACAGTCTCTCACCCAGTTATCAGGCAAGTAGAGTTTAGATACAGTCTCTCACCCAGTTATCAGGGAAGTAGAGTTTAGATGAGTCTCTCACCCAGTTATCAGGGAAGTACTTGTCCACTATCTCCCTCATCTTGGCCTGTTGAGTCTGAAGTATGGAGGGAATGAAGTAGAGACAGACATACAGCATGGCAGCCTGGTTAGCCAACGCTGTGCTGCGGTGCTCAGGCAGAGGGTACGCAGACACCTGGGGGAGACACAGGACAGCTTTAGGATACACAGGGCAGCTTTAGGAGACACAGGGCAGCTTTAGGAGACACAGGGCAGCTTTAGGAGACACGGGGCAGCTTTAGGAGACACGGGGCAGCTTTAGGAGACACGGGACAGCTTTAGGAGACACGGGACAGCTTTAGGAGACACGGGACAGCTTTAGGAGACACGGGACAGCTTTAGGAGACACGGGACAGCTTTAGGAGACACGGGACAGCTTTAGGAGACACGGGACAGCTTTAGGAGACACGGGACAGCTTTAGGAGACACGGGACAGCTTTAGGAGACACGGGACAGCTTTAGGAGACACGGGACAGCTTTAGGAGACACGGGACAGCTTTAGGAGACACGGGACAGCTTTAGGAGACACGGGACGAAACATGGATCTGAGAATCAGACAATTTCATGATCATAACATACAAATAGATTGAATAAAACATTCAAGACAATGTAATATTGTAGCATGAGTGAGTGCGTAAGAAATGTCATTCAGTTCTAGGTTACTAACCACCTAAAGGGAGCCAATGGGGTGTTTACATTACTAACAAGGAGAACAGTGGGTTAGTATGACACGAGTAACTCCTTTTAAAAAGGTAAGAAAACAAATGGTTTTAAAATTAAAAATCAAGGAATCTATCCCTTTGAGTCTTACCTGGTTATAGATGTCATCAGAGCGCAGCCTCCCGATCACCATGCTGATGAAGGTAGAACTGATGGGTACTCTCTGGAAGTAGCTCTCGGGGTAGTTAGCTGGCCGCTTGGCCCCTGATTGGCTGGAGTAGCCAGTACTCCGCAGCAGCTTACAGATGTCATCCAGGTTAGAGTCCGCTGAGGAGCGGGCAGCACTGGACACACAAACAGGACATGTATAGGTAGTAACACACTCCAATCAAATGTTGGCTTGTCTTTCATTCAAATTATAGATAGTATTGTATTAGTATAGTATTATATCATTATAGTATTATAGATAGTATTATATTAGTATAGTATTATATCATTATAGTATTATAGATAGTATTATATTATTATAGATATACATAAATGTTTGTTTTTCTTTCATAAAAATTATAGATAGTATTATATTAGTATAGTATTATATTAGTATAGTATTCTAGATAGTAGTATAGTATTATAGATAGTAGTATAGTATTATATTATTATATATAGTAGTATAGTATTGTATTAGTATAGTATTATAGTATTATAGATAGTATTGTATTAGTATAGTATTATATTATTATAGTATTATAGATAGTATTGTATTAGTATAGTATTATATTATTATAGTATTATAGATATATATAAATGTTTGTTTTTCATTCTTTCATATACATCAGATTTCAGCCGGTGAAATGTTTTCAAAACCAAATCTAAATGTTATTGGTCACAGAAACATATTTAGCAGATGTTATTGTGTGTTGTGAAATGTTTGTGCAAAATTGCTTAGGAGACAGAAGCAGAGCTTCCATGTCTGTCAGCGCTCTCTCACTGTCCTAGTATTATAGTAATAGAGATAGTACTACAGTATTATAGATAGTAGTACAGTATTATAGATAGTACTACAGTATTATAGATAGTAGTATAGATAGTATTTTAGTATTATAGATAGTAGTATAGATAGTAGTATAGCATTATAGATAGTATTACAGTATTAGAGTTTTATAGTATTACAGATAGTAGTATAGTAGTATAGATAGTAGTATTACAGTATTATAGAGAGTATTACAGTATTATAGAGAGTATTAAAGTATTATAGAGAGCATAATAGTAGTATAGATAGTAGTATTATAGTATAATAGATTGTATTACAGTATTATAGATAGTGGTACATTATTATAGATAGTATCATAGATAGTAGTATAGCATTATAGATAGTATAGATAGTAGTATTACAGTATTATAGATAGTATTACAGTATTATAGAGTGTATTATAGTATCATAGATAGTATCATAGCATTATAGATAATAGTATAGATAGTAGTATTACAGTATTATAGATAGTATTACAGTATTATAGAGTATTATAGTATTATAGAGAGTATCATAGATAGTAGTAGTACAGTATTATAGATAGTATTATAGTAGTATAGATATTATCATAGTATTATAGATAGTAGTATAGATATTATCATAGTATTATAGATAGTATTATAGTAGTATAGATAGTATTACAGTATTATAGAGAGTATCATAGATAGTAGTATAGCATTATAGATAGTAGTATAGATAGTAGTATTACAGTATTATAGATAGTATTACAGTATTACAGTAGTATAGATAGTATTATAGTATTACAGTAGTATAGATAGATAGTATTACAGATAGTATTATAGTATTACAGATAGTATTACAGTATTATAGTATTACAGATAGTATTACAGTATTATAGATAGTATTACAGTATTATAGATAGTATTACAGTATTATAGCTAGTATTACAGTATTATAGATAGTATTACAGTATTACAGTATTATAGATAGTATTACAGTATTATAGATAGTATTACAGTATTACAGTATTATAGCTAGTATAACAGTATTATAGCTAGTATTACAGTATTATAGATAGTATTACAGATAGTATTACAGTATTACAGTATTATAGATAGTATTACTGGCAGCATTAAAGGGTCCCTGACAAAATAACAAAGAGGATTGATTCTTAAAAGGTTTGAATTGTATAAAGGATGTAGAAGCCATTTCCCCCCAAAAACAGCAGCAAAGGTCTCACCTGTATCTATAGTAGGACACCAGCATCCTCTCTCTGACCTCCCCCTCCATCTTCTGGTCAATAACCAACAGCATGACTCCATAGAGATACAGGGCCTCACACTGGTTAACAAGGAGACAAACAACACATGGTAGGACTCTCACATACCTTCAGGACCTCACACTGGTTAACAAGGAGACAAACAACACATGGTAGGACTCTCTCATACCTTCTGGACATACAGGACCTCACACTGGTTAACAAGGAGACAAACAACACATGGTAGGACTCTAACATACCTTCAGGACATCGCCAAACAAGGACAATTTTCCTAAATGTATATAAGTTGATCATAGAGCTACGAAGCTTCCAGAGAACACGCGCGCGCGCGCCCCCCCCCGGGGGGCCCTTTTACAAAATCTAAGTAATTACAAGAGATTGGGGCGGCAGGGTAGCCTAGTGGTTAGAGGGGGTAGGCAGGTGGTTAGAGCGTTGGACTAGTAACCAAAAGGTTGCAAGATCGAATCTCCCAAGCTGACGAGGTAAAAAATCTGTCGTTCTGCCCCTGAACAAGGCAGTTAACCCACTGTTCCTAGAACGTCATTGAAAATACGAATTTGTTCTTAACTGACTTGACTAGTAAAATAAAGATGTAAATGTTGTTGTTTTACCAGGAGCTGTTTTCCATCCTCATTCAGCAGCACAGTCTCCAGGGTCTGTTGAATGTAAACTCCTTCATACAGGTCATCCAGGTACCTGGAGAGAAGAACGTCTGATTAGATAAAGCATGGTGAGGAGACAGAGACAGAACGGCTGATTAGATAAAGCATGGTGAGGAGACAGAGACAGAACAGCTGATTAGATAAAGCATGGTGAGGAGACAGAGACAGCTGATTAGATAAAGCATGGTGAGGAGACAGAACAGCTGATTAGATAAAGCATGGTGAGGAGACAGAGACAGAACAGCTGATTAGATAAAGCATGGTGAGGAGACAGAGACAGAACAGCTGATTAGATAAAGCATGGTGAGGAGACAGAGACAGAACAGCTGATTAGATAAAGCATGGTGAGGAGACAGAGACAGCTGATTAGATAAAGCATGGTGAGGAGACAGAACGGCTGATTAGATAAAGCATGGTGAGGAGACAGAGACAGAGACAGCTGATTAGATAAAGCATGGTGAGGAGACAGAACAGCTGATTAGATACAGCATGGTGAGGAGACAGAGACAGCTGATTAGATACAGCATGGTGAGGAGACAGAGACAGCTGATTAGATAAAGCATGGTGAGGAGACAGAGACAGCTGATTAGATACAGCATGGTGAGGAGACAGAGACAGCTGATTAGATAAAGCATGGTGAGGAGACAGAACAGCTGATTAGATAAAGCATGGTGAGGAGACAGAACAGCTGATTAGATAAAGCATGGTGAGGAGACAGAGACAGCTGATTAGATAAAGCATGGTGAGGAGACAGACAGCTGATTAGATAAAGCATGGTGAGGAGACAGAGACAGAACAGCTGATTAGATAAAGCATGGTGAGGAGATAGAGACAGCTGATTAGATACAGCATGGTGAGGAAACAGAGACAGAACAGCTGATTAGATAAAGCATGGTGAGGAGACAGAGACAGCTGATTAGATAAAGCATGGTGAGGAGACAGAACAGCTGATTAGATAAAGCATGGTGAGGAGACAGAGACAGCTGATTAGATAAAGCATGGTGAGGAGACAGAACAGCTGATTAGATAAAGCATGGTGAGGAGACAGAGACAGCTGATTAGATAAAGCATGGTGAGGAGACAGAGACAGCTGATTAGATAAAGCATGGTGAGGAGACAGAACAGCTGATTAGATAAAGCATGGTGAGGAGACAGAGACAGCTGATTAGATAAAGCATGGTGAGGAGACAGAACAGCTGATTAGATAAAGCATGGTGAGGAGACAGAGACAGCTGATTAGATAAAGCATGGTGAGGAGACAGAGACAGCGGATTAGATAAAGCATGGTGAGGAGACAGAGACAGAACAGCTGATTAGATAAAGCATGGTGAGGAGACAGAACAGCTGATTAGATAAAGCATGGTGAGGAGACAGAACAGCTGATTAGATAAAGCATGGTGAGGAGACAGAGACAGCTGATTAGATAAAGCATGGTGAGGAGACAGAACAGCTGATTAGATAAAGCATGGTGAGGAGACAGAGACAGAACAGCTGATTAGATAAAGCATGGTGAGGAAACAGAGACAGCTGATTAGATAAAGCATGGTGAGGAGACAGAGACAGCGGATTAGATAAAGCATGGTGAGGAGACAGAGACAGAACAGCTGATTAGATAAAGCATGGTGAGGAGACAGAGAGAGAACAGCTGATTAGATAAAGCATGGTGAGGAGACAGAACAGCTGATTAGATAAAGCATGGTGAGGAGACAGAACAGCTGATTAGATAAAGCATGGTGAGGAGACAGAGACAGCTGATTAGATAAAGCATGGTGAGGAGACAGAACAGCTGATTAGATAAAGCATGGTGAGGAGACAGAGACAGAACAGCTGATTAGATAAAGCATGGTGAGGAAACAGAGACAGCTGATTAGATAAAGCATGGTGAGGAGACAGAACAGCTGATTAGATAAAGCATGGTGAGGAGACAGAACAGCTGATTAGATAAAGCATGGTGAGGAGACAGAACAGCTGATTAGATAAAGCATGGTGAGGAGACAGAGACAGCTGATTAGATAAAGCATGGTGAGGAGACAGAGACAGCTGATTAGATACAGCATGGTGAGGAGACAGAACAGCTGATTAGATAAAGCATGGTGAGGAGACAGAGACAGAACAGCTGATTAGATACAGCATGGTGAGGAGACAGAGACAGAACAGCTGATTAGATAAAGCATGGTGAGGAGACAGAACAGCTGATTAGATAAAGCATGGTGAGGAGACAGAACAGCTGATTAGATAAAGCATGGTGAGGAGACAGAGACAGCTGATTAGATAAAGCATGGTGAGGAGACAGAGACAGCTGATTAGATACAGCATGGTGAGGAGACAGAGACAGCTGATTAGATAAAGCATGGTGAGGAGACAGAGACAGCTGATTAGATAAAGCATGGTGAGGAGACAGAGACAGAACAGCTGATTAGATAAAGCATGGTGAGGAGACAGAGAGAGAACAGCTGATTAGATAAAGCATGGTGAGGAGACAGAACAGCTGATTAGATAAAGCATGGTGAGGAGACAGAACAGCTGATTAGATAAAGCATGGTGAGGAGACAGAACAGCTGATTAGATAAAGCATGGTGAGGAGACAGAGACAGAACAGCTGATTAGATAAAGCATGGTGAGGAAACAGAGACAGCTGATTAGATATAGCATGGTGAGGAGACAGAACAGCTGATTAGATAAAGCATGGTGAGGAGACAGAACAGCTGATTAGATAAAGCATGGTGAGGAGACAGAACAGCTGATTAGATAAAGCATGGTGAGGAGACAGAGACAGCTGATTAGATACAGCATGGTGAGGAGACAGAACAGCTGATTAGATAAAGCATGGTGAGGAGACAGAGACAGAACAGCTGATTAGATACAGCATGGTGAGGAGACAGAGACAGAACAGCTGATTAGATAAAGCATGGTGAGGAGACAGAACAGCTGATTAGATAAAGCATGGTGAGGAGACAGAACAGCTGATTAGATAAAGCATGGTGAGGAGACAGAACAGCTGATTAGATAAAGCATGGTGAGGAGACAGAGACAGCTGATTAGATAAAGCATGGTGAGGAGACAGAGACAGCTGATTAGATACAGCATGGTGAGGAGACAGAGACAGCTGATTAGATAAAGCATGGTGAGGAGACAGAGACAGCTGATTAGATAAAGCATGGTGAGGAGATAGAGACAGCTGATTAGATACAGCATGGTGAGGAAACAGAGACAGAACAGCTGATTAGATAAAGCATGGTGAGGAGACAGAGACAGCTGATTAGATAAAGCATGGTGAGGAGACAGAACAGCTGATTAGATAAAGCATGGTGAGGAGACAGAGACAGCTGATTAGATAAAGCATGGTGAGGAGACAGAGACAGAACAGCTGATTAGATAAAGCATGGTGAGGAGACAGAGACAGAACAGCTGATTAGATAAAGCATGGTGAGGAGACAGAGACAGAGACAGCTGATTAGATACAGCATGGTGAGGAGACAGAGACAGCTGATTAGATAAAGCATGGTGAGGAGACAGAGACAGCTGACTAGATAAAGCATGGTGAGGAGACAGAACAGCTGATTAGATAAAGCATGGTGAGGAGACAGAGACAGCTGATTAGATAAAGCATGGTGAGGAGACAGAGACAGCGGATAAGATAAAGCATGGTGAGGAGACAGAGACAGAACAGCTGATTAGATACAGCATGGTGAGGAGACAGAACAGCTGATTAGATAAAGCATGGTGAGGAGACATAACAGCTGATTAGATAAAGCATGGTGAGGAGACAGAGACAGCTGATTAGATAAAGCATGGTGAGGAGACAGAGACAGCTGATTAGATAAAGCATGGTGAGGAGACAGAACAGCTGATTAGATAAAGCATGGTGAGGAGACAGAACAGCTGATTAGATAAAGCATGGTGAGGAGACAGAGACAGCTGATTAGATAAAGCATGGTGAGGAGACAGAACAGCTGATTAGATAAAGCATGGTGAGGAGACAGAGACAGAACAGCTGATTAGATACAGCATGGTGAGGAGACAGAGACAGAACAGCTGATTAGATAAAGCATGGTGAGGAGACAGAACAGCTGATTAGATAAAGCATGGTGAGGAGACAGAACAGCTGATTAGATAAAGCATGGTGAGGAGACAGAGACAGCTGATTAGATAAAGCATGGTGAGGAGACAGAGACAGCTGATTAGATACAGCATGGTGAGGAGACAGAGACAGCTGATTAGATAAAGCATGGTGAGGAGACAGAGAGAGAACAGCTGATTAGATAAAGCATGGTGAGGAGACAGAGAGAGAACAGCTGATTAGATAAAGCATGGTGAGGAGACAGAACAGCTGATTAGATAAAGCATGGTGAGGAGACAGAACAGCTGATTAGATAAAGCATGGTGAGGAGACAGAGACAGCTGATTAGATAAAGCATGGTGAGGAGACAGAACAGCTGATTAGATAAAGCATGGTGAGGAGACAGAACAGCTGATTAGATAAAGCATGGTGAGGAGACAGAGACAGAACAGCTGATTAGATAAAGCATGGTGAGGAAACAGAGACAGCTGATTAGATAAAGCATGGTGAGGAGACAGAACAGCTGATTAGATAAAGCATGGTGAGGAGACAGAACAGCTGATTAGATAAAGCATGGTGAGGAGACAGAACAGCTGATTAGATAAAGCATGGTGAGGAGACAGAGACAGCTGATTAGATACAGCATGGTGAGGAGACAGAACAGCTGATTAGATAAAGCATGGTGAGGAGACAGAGACAGAACAGCTGATTAGATACAGCATGGTGAGGAGACAGAGACAGAACAGCTGATTAGATAAAGCATGGTGAGGAGACAGAACAGCTGATTAGATAAAGCATGGTGAGGAGACAGAACAGCTGATTAGATAAAGCATGGTGAGGAGACAGAGACAGCTGATTAGATAAAGCATGGTGAGGAGACAGAGACAGCTGATTAGATACAGCATGGTGAGGAGACAGAGACAGCTGATTAGATAAAGCATGGTGAGGAGACAGAGACAGCTGATTAGATAAAGCATGGTGAGGAGACAGAGACAGAACAGCTGATTAGATAAAGCATGGTGAGGAGATAGAGACAGCTGATTAGATACAGCATGGTGAGGAAACAGAGACAGAACAGCTGATTAGATAAAGCATGGTGAGGAGACAGAGACAGCTGATTAGATAAAGCATGGTGAGGAGACAGAACAGCTGATTAGATAAAGCATGGTGAGGAGACAGAGACAGCTGATTAGATAAAGCATGGTGAGGAGACAGAGACAGAACAGCTGATTAGATACAGCATGGTGAGGAGACAGAACAGCTGATTAGATAAAGCATGGTGAGGAGACAGAACAGCTGATTAGATAAAGCATGGTGAGGAGACAGAGACAGCTGATTAGATAAAGCATGGTGAGGAGACAGAACAGCTGATTAGATAAAGCATGGTGAGGAGACAGAACAGCTGATTAGATAAAGCATGGTGAGGAGACAGAGACAGCTGATTAGATAAAGCATGGTGAGGAGACAGAGACAGAACAGCTGATTAGATAAAGCATGGTGAGGAGACAGAACAGCTGATTAGATAAAGCATGGTGAGGAGACAGAGACAGCTGATTAGATAAAGCATGGTGAGGAGACAGAGACAGAACAGCTGATTAGATAAAGCATGGTGAGGAAACAGAGACAGCTGATTAGATAAAGCATGGTGAGGAGACAGAACAGCTGATTAGATAAAGCATGGTGAGGAGACAGAGACAGCTGATTAGATAAAGCATGGTGAGGAGACAGAGACAGCTGATTAGATAAAGCATGGTGAGGAGACAGAACAGCTGATTAGATAAAGCATGGTGAGGAGACAGAGACAGCTGATTAGATACAGCATGGTGAGGAGACAGAGACAGCTGATTAGATAAAGCATGGTGAGGAGACAGAACAGCTGATTAGATAAAGCATGGTGAGGAGACAGAGACAGCTGATTAGATACAGCATGGTGAGGAGACAGAACAGCTGATTAGATAAAGCATGGTGAGGAGACAGAGACAGAACAGCTGATTAGATACAGCATGGTGAGGAGACAGAGACAGAACAGCTGATTAGATAAAGCATGGTGAGGAGACAGAACAGCTGATTAGATAAAGCATGGTGAGGAGACAGAACAGCTGATTAGATAAAGCATGGTGAGGAGACAGAGACAGCTGATTAGATAAAGCATGGTGAGGAGACAGAGACAGCGGATTAGATAAAGCATGGTGAGGAGACAGAGACAGAACAGCTGATTAGATACAGCATGGTGAGGAGACAGAGACAGAACAGCTGATTAGATAAAGCATGGTGAGGAGACAGAACAGCTGATTAGATAAAGCATGGTGAGGAGACAGAGACAGAACAGCTGATTAGATAAAGCATGGTGAGGA
Source organism: Oncorhynchus mykiss (assembly GCF_057628025.1). Taxonomy (NCBI): domain Eukaryota; kingdom Metazoa; phylum Chordata; class Actinopteri; order Salmoniformes; family Salmonidae; genus Oncorhynchus; species Oncorhynchus mykiss. The sequence continues at coordinate 4,725,135 of NC_143024.1, forward strand.
GACAGAGACAGCTGATTAGATAAAGCATGGTGAGGAGACAGAGACAGCTGATTAGATAAAGCATGGTGAGGAGACAGAGACAGCTGATTAGATAAAGCATGGTGAGGAGAGAGACAGAACAGCTGATTAGATAAAGCATGGTGAGGAGACAGAGACAGCTGATTAGATAAAGCATGGTGAGGAGACAGAGACAGCTGATTAGATAAAGCATGGTGAGGAGACAGAGACAGCTGATTAGATAAAGCATGGTGAGGAGACAGAACAGCTGATTAGATAAAGCATGGTGAGGAGACAGAACAGCTGATTAGATAAAGCAAGGTGAGGAGACAGAACAGCTGATTAGATAAAGCATGGTGAGGAGACAGAGACAGCTGATTAGATAAAGCATGGTGAGGAGACAGAGACAGCTGATTAGATAAAGCATGGTGAGGAGACAGAGACAGCTGATTAGATAAAGCATGGTGAGGAGACAGAGACAGCTGATTAGATAAAGCATGGTGAGGAGACAGAACAGCTGATTAGATAAAGCATGGTGAGGAGACAGAACAGCTGATTAGATAAAGCATGGTGAGGAGACAGAGACAGCTGATTAGATAAAGCATGGTGAGGAGACAGAGACAGCGGATTAGATAAAGCATGGTGAGGAGACAGAACAGCTGATTAGATAAAGCATGGTGAGGAGACAGAACAGCTGATTAGATAAAGCATGGTGAGGAGACAGAGACAGCTGATTAGATAAAGCATGGTGAGGAGACAGAACAGCTGATTAGATAAAGCATGGTGAGGAGACAGAACAGCTGATTAGATAAAGCATGGTGAGGAGACAGAACAGCTGATTAGATACAGCATGGTGAGGAGACAGAACAGCTGATTAGATAAAGCATGGTGAGGAGACAGAACAGCTGATTAGATAAAGCATGGTGAGGAGACAGAACGGCTGATTAGATAAAGCATGGTGAGGAGACAGAGACAGCTGATTAGATAAAGCATGGTGAGGAGACAGAGACAGCGGATTAGATAAAGCATGGTGAGGAGACAGAGACAGAACAGCTGATTAGATACAGCATGGTGAGGAGACAGAACAGCTGATTAGATAAAGCATGGTGAGGAGACAGAGACAGCTGATTAGATAAAGCATGGTGAGGAGACAGAACAGCTGATTAGATAAAGCATGGTGAGGAGACAGAACAGCTGATTAGATAAAGCAAAGTGAGGAGACAGAGACAGAACAGCTGATTATATAAAGCATGGTGAGGAAACAGAGACAGCTGATTAGATAAAGCATGGTGAGGAGACAGAGACAGAACAGCTGATTAGATAAAGCATGGTGAGGAGACAGAGACAGAACAGCTGATTAGATAAAGCATGGTGAGGAAACAGAGACAGCTGATTAGATAAAGCATGGTGAGGAGACAGAACAGCTGATTAGATAATGCATGGTGAGGAGACAGAACAGCTGATTAGATAAAGCATGGTGAGGAGACAGAGACAGCTGATTAGATAAAGCATGGTGAGGAGACAGAGACAGCTGATTAGATAAAGCATGGTGAGGAGACAGAGACAGCTGATTAGATAAAGCATGGTGAGGAGACAGAACAGCTGATTAGATAAAGCATGGTGAGGAGACAGAGACAGCTGATTAGATAAAGCATGGTGAGGAGACAGAGACAGCGGATTAGATAAAGCATGGTGAGGAGACAGAGACAGAACAGCTGATTAGATAAAGCATGGTGAGGAGACAGAGACAGCTGATTAGATAAAGCATGGTGAGGAGACAGAGAAAGGTGATTAGATAAAGCATGGTGAGGAGAGAGACAGAACAGCTGATTAGATAAAGCATGGTGAGGAGACAGAGACAGCTGATTAGATAAAGCATGGTGAGGAGACAGAGACAGCTGATTAGATAAAGCATGGTGAGGAGACAGAGACAGCTGATTAGATAAAGCATGGTGAGGAGACAGAGACAGCTGATTAGATAAAGCATGGTGAGGAGACAGAACAGCTGATTAGATAAAGCATGGTGAGGAGACAGAACAGCTGATTAGATAAAGCATGGTGAGGAGACAGAACAGCTGATTAGATAAAGCATGGTGAGGAGACAGAACAGCTGATTAGATAAAGCATGGTGAGGAGACAGAGACAGCTGATTAGATAAAGCATGGTGAGGAGACAGAGACAGAACAGCTGATTAGATAAAGCATGGTGAGGAGACAGAACAGCTGATTAGATAAAGCATGGTGAGGAGACAGAACAGCTGATTAGATAAAGCATGGTGAGGAGACAGAGACAGAACAGCTGATTAGATACAGCATGGTGAGGAGACAGAACAGCTGATTAGATAAAGCATGGTGAGGAGACAGAACAGCTGATTAGATAAAGCATGGTGAGGAGACAGAGACAGAACAGCTGATTAGATACAGCATGGTGAGGAGACAGAACAGCTGATTAGATAAAGCATGGTGAGGAGACAGAACAGCTGATTAGATAAAGCATGGTGAGGAGACAGAGACAGCTGATTAGATAAAGCATGGTGAGGAGACAGAGACAGAACAGCTGATTATATAAAGCATGGTGAGGAAACAGAGACAGCTGATTAGATAAAGCATGGTGAGGAGACAGAGACAGAACAGCTGATTAGATAAAGCATGGTGAGGAAACAGAGACAGCTGATTAGATAAAGCATGGTGAGGAGACAGAGACAGCTGATTAGATAAAGCATGGTGAGGAGACAGAACAGCTGATTAGATAAAGCATGGTGAGGAGACAGAGACAGCTGATTAGATAAAGCATGGTGAGGAGACAGAGACAGAACAGCTGATTATATAAAGCATGGTGAGGAAACAGAGACAGCTGATTAGATAAAGCATGGTGAGGAGACAGAGACAGAACAGCTGATTAGATAAAGCATGGTGAGGAGACAGAGACAGCTGATTAGATAAAGCATGGTGAGGAGACAGAGACAGCTGATTAGATAAAGCATGGTGAGGAGACAGAGACAGCTGATTAGATAAAGCATGGTGAGGAGACAGAACAGCTGATTAGATAAAGCATGGTGAGGAGACAGAACAGCTGATTAGATAAAGCATGGTGAGGAGACAGAACAGCTGATTAGATAAAGCATGGTGAGGAGACAGAGACAGAACAGCTGATTAGATACAGCATTGTGAGGAGACAGAACAGCTGATTAGATAAAGCATGGTGAGGAGACAGAGACAGAACAGCTGATTAGATAAAGCATGGTGAGGAGACAGAGACAGAACAGCTGATTAGATACAGCATTGTGAGGAGACAGAACAGCTGATTAGATAAAGCATGGTGAGGAGACAGAGACAGAGACAGCTGATTAGATAAAGCATGGTGAGGAGACAGAGACAGCTGATTAGATAAAGCATGGTGAGGAGACAGAGACAGCTGATTAGATAAAGCATGGTGAGGAGACAGAACAGCTGATTAGATAAAGCATGGTGAGGAGACAGAACAGCTGATTAGATAAAGCATGGTGAGGAGACAGAACAGCTGATTAGATAAAGCATGGTGAGGAGACAGAACAGCTGATTAGATAAAGCATGGTGAGGAGACAGAGACAGCTGATTAGATAAAGCATGGTGAGGAGACAGAGACAGAACAGCTGATTAGATACAGCATTGTGAGGAGACAGAACAGCTGATTAGATAAAGCATGGTGAGGAGACAGAGACAGAACAGCTGATTAGATAAAGCATGGTGAGGAGACAGAGACAGAACAGCTGATTAGATAAAGCATGGTGAGGAGACAGAGACAGCTGATTAGATAAAGCATGGTGAGGAGACAGAGACAGCTGATTAGATAAAGCATGGTGAGGAGACAGAGACAGCTGATTAGATAAAGCATGGTGAGGAGACAGAACAGCTGATTAGATAAAGCATGGTGAGGAGACAGAACAGCTGATTAGATAAAGCATGGTGAGGAGACAGAACAGCTGATTAGATAAAGCATGGTGAGGAGACAGAGACAGCTGATTAGATAAAGCATGGTGAGGAGACAGAGACAGCTGATTAGATAAAGCATGGTGAGGAGACAGAACAGCTGATTAGATAAAGCATGGTGAGGAGACAGAACAGCTGATTAGATAAAGCATGGTGAGGAGACAGAACAGCTGATTAGATAAAGCATGGTGAGGAGACAGAGACAGCTGATTAGATAAAGCATGGTGAGGAGACAGAGACAGAACAGCTGATTAGATACAGCATTGTGAGGAGACAGAACAGCTGATTAGATAAAGCATGGTGAGGAGACAGAACAGCTGATTAGATAAAGCATGGTGAGGAGACAGAACAGCTGATTAGATAAAGCATGGTGAGGAGACAGAGACAGCTGATTAGATAAAGCATGGTGAGGAGACAGAACAGCTGATTAGATACAGCATGGTGAGGAGACAGAACAGCTGATTAGATAAAGCATGGTGAGGAGACAGAGACAGAACAGCTTATTAGATACAGCATGGTGAGGAGACAGAACAGCTGATTAGATAAAGCATGGTGAGGAGACAGAGACAGAACAGCTGATTAGATAAAGCATGGTGAGGAAACAGAGACAGCTGATTAGATAAAGCATGGTGAGGAGACAGAACGGCTGATTAGATAAAGCATGGTGAGGAGACAGAGACAGCTGATTAGATAAAGCATGGTGAGGAGACAGAACAGCTGATTAGATAAAGCATGGTGAGGAGACAGAGACAGAACAGCTGATTAGATAAAGCATGGTGAGGAAACAGAGACAGCTGATTAGATAAAGCATGGTGAGGAAACAGAGACAGCTGATTATATAAAGCATGGTGAGGAAACAGAGACAGCTGATTAGATAAAGCATGGTGAGGAGACAGAGACAGAACAGCTGATTAGATAAAGCATGGTGAGGAGACAGAGACAGCTGATTAGATAAAGCATGGTGAGGAGACAGAACAGCTGATTAGATAAAGCATGGTGAGGAGACAGAACAGCTGATTAGATAAAGCATGGTGAGGAGACAGAGACAGCTGATTAGATAAAGCATGGTGAGGAGACAGAGACAGCTGATTAGATAAAGCATGGTGAGGAGACAGAGACAGCTGATTAGATAAAGCATGGTGAGGAGACAGAGACAGCTGATTAGATAAAGCATGGTGAGGAGACAGAACAGCTGATTAGATAAAGCATGGTGAGGAGACAGAGACAGCTGATTAGATAAAGCATGGTGAGGAGACAGAACAGCTGATTAGATAAAGCATGGTGAGGAGACAGAGACAGCTGATTAGATAAAGCATGGTGAGGAGACAGAGACAGCGGATTAGATAAAGCATGGTGAGGAGACAGAGACAGAACAGCTGATTAGATACAGCATGGTGAGGAGACAGAACAGCTGATTAGATAAAGCATGGTGAGGAGACAGAACAGCTGATTAGATAAAGCATGGTGAGGAGACAGAGACAGAACAGCTGATTAGATAAAGCATGGTGAGGAGACAGAGACAGCTGATTAGATAAAGCATGGTGAGGAGACAGAGACAGCTGATTAGATAAAGCATGGTGAGGAGACAGAACAGCTGATTAGATAAAGCATGGTGAGGAGACAGAACAGCTGATTAGATAAAGCATGGTGAGGAGACAGAACAGCTGATTAGATAAAGCATGGTGAGGAGACAGAGACAGCTGATTAGATAAAGCATGGTGAGGAGACAGAACAGCTGATTAGATACAGCATTGTGAGGAGACAGAACAGCTGATTAGATAAAGCATGGTGAGGAGACAGAACAGCTGATTAGATAAAGCATGGTGAGGAGACAGAGACAGCTGATTAGATAAAGCATGGTGAGGAGACAGAACAGCTGATTAGATAAAGCATGGTGAGGAGACAGAGACAGAACAGCTGATTAGATACAGCATGGTGAGGAGACAGAACAGCTGATTAGATAAAGCATGGTGAGGAGACAGAACAGCTGATTAGATAAAGCATGGTGAGGAGACAGAACAGCTGATTAGATAAAGCATGGTGAGGAGACAGACAGAACAGCTGATTAGATAAAGCATGGTGAGGAAACAGAGACAGCTGATTAGATAAAGCATGGTGAGGAGACAGAACAGCTGATTAGATAAAGCATGGTGAGGAGACAGAGACAGCTGATTAGATAAAGCATGGTGAGGAGACAGAACAGCTGATTAGATAAAGCATGGTGAGGAGACAGAACAGCTGATTAGATAAAGCATGGTGAGGAGACAGAGACAGCTGATTAGATAAAGCATGGTGAGGAGACAGAACAGCTGATTAGATAAAGCATGGTGAGGAGACAGAGACAGAACAGCTGATTAGATAAAGCATGGTGAGGAGACAGAGACAGAACAGCTGATTATATAAAGCATGGTGAGGAAACAGAGACAGCTGATTAGATAAAGCATGGTGAGGAGACAGAGACAGAACAGCTGATTAGATAAAGCATGGTGAGGAGACAGAGACAGAACAGCTGATTAGATAAAGCATGGTGAGGAAACAGAGACAGCTGATTAGATAAAGCATGGTGAGGAGACAGAACAGCTGATTAGATAAAGCATGGTGAGGAGACAGAGACAGCTGATTAGATAAAGCATGGTGAGGAGACAGAGACAGCTGATTAGATAAAGCATGGTGAGGAGACAGAGACAGCTGATTAGATAAAGCATGGTGAGGAGACAGAGACAGCTGATTAGATAAAGCATGGTGAGGAGACAGAGACAGCTGATTAGATAAAGCATGGTGAGGAGACAGAGACAGCTGATTAGATAAAGCATGGTGAGGAGACAGAACAGCTGATTAGATAAAGCATGGTGCGGAGACAGAGACAGCTGATTAGATAAAGCATGGTGAGGAGACAGAGACAGCGGATTAGATAAAGCATGGTGAGGAGACAGAGACAGAACAGCTGATTAGATACAGCATGGTGAGGATACAGAACAGCTGATTAGATAAAGCATGGTGAGGAGACAGAACAGCTGATTAGATAAAGCATGGTGAGGAGACAGAGACAGAACAGCTGATTAGATAAAGCATGGTGAGGAGACAGAGACAGCTGATTAGATAAAGCATGGTGAGGAGACAGAGACAGCTGATTAGATAAAGCATGGTGAGGAGAGAGACAGAACAGCTGATTAGATAAAGCATGGTGAGGAGACAGAGACAGCTGATTAGATAAAGCATGGTGAGGAGACAGAGACAGCTGATTAGATAAAGCATGGTGAGGAGACAGAGACAGCTGATTAGATAAAGCATGGTGAGGAGACAGAGACAGCTGATTAGATAAAGCATGGTGAGGAGACAGAGACAGCTGATTAGATAAAGCATGGTGAGGAGACAGAACAGCTGATTAGATAAAGCATGGTGAGGAGACAGAACAGCTGATTAGATAAAGCATGGTGAGGAGACAGAACAGCTGATTAGATAAAGCATGGTGAGGAGACAGAACAGCTGATTAGATAAAGCATGGTGAGGAGACAGAGACAGCTGATTAGATAAAGCATGGTGAGGAGACAGAACAGCTGATTAGATAAAGCATGGTGAGGAGACAGAGACAGAACAGCTGATTAGATACAGCATTGTGAGGAGACAGAACAGCTGATTAGATAAAGCATGGTGAGGAGACAGAACAGCTGATTAGATAAAGCATGGTGAGGAGACAGAGACAGCTGATTAGATAAAGCATGGTGAGGAGACAGAACAGCTGATTAGATAAAGCATGGTGAGGAGACAGAGACAGAACAGCTGATTAGATACAGCATGGTGAGGAGACAGAACAGCTGATTAGATAAAGCATGGTGAGGAGACAGAGACAGAACAGCTGATTAGATACAGCATGGTGAGGAGACAGAGACAGCTGATTAGATAAAGCATGGTGAGGAGACAGAACGGCTGATTAGATAAAGCATGGTGAGGAGACAGAACAGCTGATTAGATAAAGCATGGTGAGGAGACAGAGACAGCTGATTAGATAAAGCATGGTGAGGAGACAGAACAGCTGATTAGATAAAGCATGGTGAGGAGACAGAGACAGAACAGCTGATTAGATAAAGCATGGTGAGGAAACAGAGACAGCTGATTAGATAAAGCATGGTGAGGAGACAGAGACAGCTGATTAGATAAAGCATGGTGAGGAGACAGAACAGCTGATTAGATAAAGCGTGGTGAGGAGACAGAGACAGCTGATTAGATAAAGCATGGTGAGGAGACAGAGACAGCTGATTAGATAAAGCATGGTGAGGAGACAGAGACAGAACAGCTGATTAGATAAAGCATGGTGAGGAGACAGAGACAGCTGATTAGATAAATCATGGTGAGGAGACAGAGACAGCTGATTAGATAAAGCATGGTGAGGAAATAGAGACAGACAGACTACTTGACACAACACACAGTAAAGACTTCAGCTCAATGACTGAACAGACCAAAAATATGTACATCCAAAACAGACACCCTTGGTCGATATCGTAAGGAGGTAATTCTGTATGACCTGATTAGATCAACGATGTACTTGTGGACACTTTCAAACGCCAGGTAGAATCGTGAAAGTATCTCCAGGTTGTTCTCCCGGAACTCATCGTCCAGATCCTGCAGATCTGGTTTGGCTTCTAGCTTACTGTCGTAGTACTCTGGACCCTGGAAGGCAACGGGGGAATATAAAGGGTTACTCATGGACGTAATATTATCCCTGTTCTTCATCATCATCATCGTGATAACTGGAAAGACTGTCGTAGTACTCTGGACCCTGGAAGGCAACGGGGGAATATAAAGGGTTACTCATGGACATAACATTATCCCTGTTCTTCATCATCATCATCATCATGATAACTGGAAAGACTGTCGTAGTACTCTGGACCCTGGAAGGCAACAGGGGAATATAAAGGGTTACTCATGGACGTAATATTATCCCTGTTCTTCATCATCATCATCATCATGCCTATGCTGTTTGTACCATCTCTCATTCACATATCTTTATGTACATATTCTTTATCCCCTTACACTTGTGTGTGTGTGTAAGGTAGTAGTTTTGGAATTGTTAGCTAGATTACTCGTTGGTTATTACTGCATTGTCGGAACTAGAAGCACAAGCATTTCACTACACTCACATTAACATCTGCTAACCGTGTGTATGTGACCAAATAAAACATTGATTTGTACTTCATTATCATCATGCCATAACACATTCTAAACAATCTAGATCATAGATGACAGGTGGCAATCACATAACTTGAAAGACCTAACCATGACACTGGCGGTGTGTGTGTCCATTATCTAAGGAGCTGCACCCCAAACAGTGTCCTTTCACTGTGATCTCATCTCATACTCATTTAACAAGACAACCCCCCCTCCCATCTCACCTTGAAGTAGCTGAAGTCACAGATGATGTCTCCGTATTTCTGCTGGTCGCTCTTGTCTTTGAGTCTGAAGACAGCAGGGATGAACTCCGAGAGGCGGAGGAGCTCGGCTATGATAGCGTTTCCCCGGGACACGATCCTCAGCACCGCCTGACCACACAGGTTGTTTTCCGCCAGGAAATCCACCATGGCGGCGGTCTCAGGTCGACAAGGCACCTCTGCAATTCGGGCTCTACACTAGTACTGTGTAAAAAAAAGAGACACAGCTGCCACAGGTTAAACCAGGGACTAAAACTGCATCTCTAAATAGTATTCATTTGTATAATGTTAACGAGTTCAGATAGCTACATGAAACAATTGTACATGTAGTTATCACCAGCAGGCTAGTTTGAAGCTAGTGGCCGGAAAGATATTTTGCAACAAGCGGTGAATTCTACCGACCCGAGCGATGACTAGTTTTCAACTTTCTAAATATTTTACATGCATCATTTCACAACCGTACTCACCTTAAGGTATACACCTATAAGATAGTGTAGTTGCTCGCTAAATGTTGACCGTTTCAAGTTTTTCAATTCAATTCCTGTTTACCATCACATGACAAACCACATGATTCATCTTCCCTGCAGAGTGTTTGTGGACCACTAGATGGCGACGAAGTCAAGACTAAGAGCAGGGGGCTTTTCTTCTTCGTGTGAATTTTCTGCCGCTTCTTCTTCTTCGTTGCTATTATGGCGGTCCTCAAACAAATAATATAGGTGCATGTCGCCACCTACTGTATTGGCTGTGTATCAGCCTACTATTCTGTGGTATGAATTCATTACTTTGTGAAAAAATTGGCCTACTAACTAATCCTACACCCATTAAAACCTCCCTCACCACTATACCAATTAACCCTGTACCCGTTAAAACCTCACCACTATACAAACTAACCCTGCGCCCATTAAAACCTCCCTCACCACTATACCAACTAACCCTACACCCATTAAAACCTCACCACTATATCAACTAACCCTGCACCCATTAAATCTAACCCTGTACCTATACACTATCTAACCCTGTACCTGTACACCCTCCCACTTCTTCGAGCCCTCAACATCAGCCTGGGAGGATGTAACCTCTCTTCTCTAAACTCCTTGCAGATCTTCTACACTAAAATCTCTCTGCTGCTGCAACTACCTCATCTATCTTCTGTGGTTTCTGCTCCATCAGCGCAGTACAGTTGATCACCATGGCTACAAACACAAGAAATCCAACCTTACTTCTGGCCTACTCAGTGAGGGGGGGGGGGGGGGGGGGGCTTCCAGTCGAATCACTCACCTTTGGGCTATCCGCTACTCTCTTCACTGCCTCAGCATAGGAAACGTTCTACCCCATGCGAACTCTGGCAATCTCAACCTGTCTCTCTCTCTCTCTCTCTCTCTCAGGGCACTATGTATCCCCAGCTGCATTGGCAACCCCACAGTGCTTTCTCTATCCCAGCTTTACACTCCTATCCTGCACAGTTCTCACATCTTGGGATCTCCCTTCTTCACACTGCTGCAACACCTCTGAATCCTTGGCACCTAAAGCACCGTAACGGGTTTGGAACATACTGTAGGCCCTCACAGAATAGCAACTATAACCTTACGTCACCTTATCCAACCTGGACTTAAGGGGTAAACGTAACATAGTAAATGTAACTACAGGAGTTCCAATTAGTGTGATATGTTTAAGTTTCGCATGGTATGTATTAACTTGTGGATGTACATTTTACATTTCGACTGATATGTTATGAATCACAATTCATACAATATGTTACAAATTTGCAAAAATCATACATGTTCCGATTTCCAATTTGTTGTAACTAATGTTATATAGGTGGCTAGGTGGCTAATCGTTAATGTTAGCTTGGTGGCTAAGGTTAGATAAGATAGGGGATTAGGGGTTAAGGTTAGGGTTCATGTTAGGGCTACAGTTATGGCTGCTTCACATTATGTATTGTTGTCTCTACCTTCTTGCCTTTTGTGCTGTTGTCTGTGCCCAATAATGTTTGTACCATGTTTTGTGCTGCTACCATGTTGTATTGCTACCATGCTATGTTGTTGTCTTTAGGTCTCTCTTTATGTAGTGTTGTGGTGTCTCTCTTGTCGTAATGTGTTTTGTCCTATTTTTTAAACATTTATCCCACGTTCCCGCAGGAGGCCTTTTGGTAAGAATTTGTTCTTAACTGACATGCCTAGTTAAATAAAGTTTTTTTTTTTAAAATAAAGGGTTAAGGTTAGGAGTTAGTTTAAAGGGTTAAGGTTAGGAGTTAGTTTAAAGGGTTAAGGTTAGGGGTTAGTTTAAAGGGTTAAGGTTAGGAGTTAGTTTAAAGGGTTAAGGTTAGGGGTTAGTTTAAAGGGTTAAGGTTAGGAGTTAGTTTAAAGGGTTAAGGTTAGAGTTAGGGTTAGCTAACATGCTAAGTAGTTGCAAAGAAGCTAAAAAGTAGTAAGTAGTTGCAAAGTTGCTAATTAGCTTAAATGCTAAAGTTGTCTGTGATGAGATTTGAACACCTAAATGTTCGCATTATACGCCCACCCATCCACCCCGACCAACCAACCTACTTTAGTCTTTTCCTTAAGTAACCTTTTGTCTTACGTAACCACACCAAACATATAATGCACATTTTTGCATATCGGATTTTTCATTTAGTATGTTACGTCTAGTCTATGTGTGTTACGTCTAGTCTATGTGACCAGGTTACCTTATCAGTAGAAACTGATAAGTAGAAACTGTGTCGAAGCTCAACAAGACAGACGGGGTATTCTCAGACTCGCCATTGCCACTGGGTCTACGTCTCACCAAACGGTGGACGTGACAAACACCAAGAATATTATTTTTTATTTGATCCAACTCTATACTCAATACTTCCCCACTGATCACTAATTTGAGCAGCGCCCTGATCCGAGTAGTGATGGGATTTCGGGGCGGCAGGGTAGTCTAGTCGTTAGAGCGTTGGACAAGTTTTTTATTTTATTTATTTTACCTTTATTTAACCAGGCAAGTCAGTTAAGAACAAATTCTTATTTTCAATGACGGCCTGGGAACAGTGGGTTAACTGCCTGTTCAGGGGCAGAACGACAGATTTGTACCTTGTCAGCTCGGGAGTTTGAACTCGCAACCTTCCGGTTACTAGTCCAACGCTCTAACCACTAGGCTACCCTGCCGCCCCAAGTAACCGAAAGGTTGCAAATCCCCAAGATACAAATCAGTCGTTCTGCCCCTGCCCCCTCCCAGTTTGTCCGTACACAGCCTAAAACAACATACGGGTCGGCCAAAAAAACAGGAATCCACTTTTTCCCCAAAAACATCTCCCTCCAAAATCGGTTCTGATGGAACTGCCATGGCAACCAGTGAAAGTGTCTACCACACTTGTCGCCGCAGCCCGGCTCAACTTCAGACCTCTCTCTAGGCCCGGTGACGGACAGACTCAAGGTTTTCTAGAGACCCAGTAGAGTTATAGGTAAATGCTCTTGGTTTGTATTCAGGAGTCTTTCTTTATTTTTTAAAACTATTTTCTACATTGAAGAATAATAGTGAAGACATCAAAACTATGAAATAGCACATGTGGAATCATGTAGTAGCCAAAAAAGTGTTAAACAAATGAAAATATCAGTTATATTTGAGATTCTTCAATGTAGCCACCCTTTGCCTTGATGACAGCTTTGCACACTCGTTTAGGCATTCTCTCAACCAAAGGACAGATTTCCACCGGTCCAATGTCCATTGCTCGTGTTTGTTGGCCCAGGCGAGTCTCTTCTTCTTATTGGTGTCCGTTAGTAGTGGTTTCTTTGTAACAATTCAAACCCCATGTGGGTGCAACTCAATATTAGGAAGGTGTTCTTAATGTTTTGTTCATTCAGTGTATACTCCTTTCATAATATTTCCCCTAATGCTGTGTCTATTATTCTGTCTCTGTCTATTGTTGATTCATTCCTTCCTCGTTCTCAACAGTTACTATAGTCTACCACCATCTGAATGGTTGTGTCTGAATTAATAACTGCTATAGTCTACCACCATCGCCCGTTCTCTCTTCTCTCAAACTCTTTGTGAGTCCTATTAGCTGCTCTATTTAACATGCAGGGGGGGGGGGGGGGGCAGAGCCAAAAAGTCCTTGACCTCTTTGAACCCCTAACAGAACCACTGTCTCCTCTGACCCGGTCTGTCCCACTTCCCAGGGGACATGGGATTCATTACTAATTTACCACGAGGCTATTCCAGGGTCACTTGCTCTGTGTAACCAACACACACACACACACACACACACACACACACACACACACACACACACACACACACACACACACACACACACACACACACACACACACACACACACACACACACACACACACACACACACACAACCGCTCAGCCTGGAGGACTTCCAGGGTACGTCCCAAAAGCTACCCTATTCCCTATTTAGTGCACTACTTTTGACCAGAGCTCATAGGAAGTAATGCACTCTTTAGGGAATAGGGTGCCATTTGAGATGCAAACCTTTAGCATGAGTTATGAAATGGAGAGAAACAACAGGTGTAGACTAACAGTGAAATGGCAGGGAGAGAGAAAGAGAAACAACAGGTGTAGACTAACAGTGAAATGGCAGGGAGAGAGAGAGAAACAACAGGTGTAGACTAACAGTGAAATGGCAGGGAGAGAAAGTGAAACAACAGGTGTAGACTAACAGTGAAATGGCAGGGAGAGAGAGAGAAACAACAGGTGTAGACTAACAGTGAAATGGCAGGGAGAGAGAGAGAAACAACATGTGTAGCCTAACAGTGAAATGGCAGGGAGAGAGAGAGAGAGAAACAACCAGTGTAGACAGGTCTGGGTGGGCGTCTGTCCTCGATGGCGGCTCTGGCGCGGGATGTGGACCCCACTCCACCATAGTCTTTGTCCGCCTTTTAACCCACCTCCGTGGCCTCTTTAGAGCGGCGACCCTCGCCGCCGACCTCGGACTGGGGACCCTAGCTCCCGAATGGACGGGCGATTCCGGCAGCTCAGGACAGACGGGCTACTCTGGCAGCTCAGGACAGACGGGAGATTCTGGCAGCTCAGGACAGACGGGAGACTCTGGCAGCTCAGGACAGACGGGAGACTCTGGCAGCTCAGGACAGACGGGAGACTCTGGCAGCTCAGGACAGACGGGAGACTCTGGCAGCTCAGGACAGACGGGAGACTCTGGCAGCTCAGGACAGACGGGAGACTCTGGCAGCTCAGGACAGACGGGAGACTCTGGCAGCTCAGGACAGACGGGAGACTCTGGCAGCTCAGGACAGACAGGAGCACCTGTAGGGAGGAGACGGAGAGACAGCCTGGTGCGGGGGGGGCTGCCATCGGAGGCCTGGTGCGTGGAGGAGGCACCGGATAGACCGGACCGTGGAGGCGCACTGGAGGTCTCGAGCACCGAGCCTGCCCAACCCTACCTGGCTGGATGCTCCCCGTAGCCAGGCCAGTGCGGCGAGGTGGAATAGACCGCACTGGGCTGTGCTGGCGAACAGGGGACACCATGAGCAGGGCTGGTGCCATGTACCCTGGCCCGAGGAGAGGCACTGGAGACCAGATGCGCTGAGCCGGTTTCATGGCATCTGGCTCTAGCCCGGCCAATACGAGGCGCTGCTATGTACTACACCAGGCTATGCCTGCGCACCGGGGACACCGTGCACCTCACGGCACAACACAGTGCCTGCCCGGTCCACCTCTCTCCACGGTAAGCACGGGGAGTTGGCTCAGGTCTCCTACCTGACAGCCACACTCCCCGTGTGCCCCCCCAATACATTTTTGGGGCTGCCTCTCGTCCCAGCCGCGCTGCCATGCTGCCTCCTCATACCACCGCCTCTCGGCTTTCGCTGCCTCCAGCTTTGCCTTGGGGCGGCGATATTCTCCCGGCTCTACCCAGGGTCCCTTGCCATTCGAGATCTCCTCCCAAGTCCAGGAGTCTTGAACCCGCTGCTCCTGGGTACCACGCTGCTTGGTCCGGTTGTGGTGGGTGATTCTGTAACGGCTGTTGTTGGTGGAAGAAGAGGAGGACCAATGCGCAGCGTGGGAAGTGTCCATGTTAGATTTATTCGATAACTGAACAAAAACAATAAAATGACAAAATTAACAGTCCTGAACGGTGAAGCAACAGAAAATAATCACCCACAACTCAAGGGTGAAAAACAGGCTGCCTAAGTATGGTTCTCAATCAGGGACAATGATTGACAGCTGCGTCTGATTGAGAACCATACCAGGCCAAACACAGAAATCCCAAATTATAGAAAAAAGAATATAGACTGCCCACCCCAACTTACACCCTGACCACACTAAAACAAAGACAAAACAAAGGAACTAAGGTCAGGAGGACCTTAGCGTCATATATTTAATATGTCGTATACTATCTATTAAAAGTTTCACTCATTACATTTGAATGAACTTAATCGTTATGACACGCCCCCTCTCTGTAGTCATTGGTTGCATTAATCACACTGTAACCTGGTTCAAGTCTTCATGACATCACCCTGAGGAAGGCACAGCGATGCCCATTAAATTGCTCTGCGTTTATACATGAAGAGTGGGACTTTCTTTATTTTTTTTATAGTTTATAGTTTATATAATATAGGAAATATGATTTTATTATATAACATATTAAATATAATGACATTTCCTCCGTGGTTTGTATTCAAAGGAACAGCTCTGACTATCGACAGCTTGTTATCTCAATGTGAGAATCAAAAATGTTGGAAAGAGAGAGAGAGAGAGAGAGAGAGAGATTGATAAAAACTAGTCCGAGTCATTGTTATTCCTCTCAGACCTGGGTTCAATGGAGAGGCTGAACTTTTGTACCGACCTGATGGAAACAGCTATCTGTGTGCATGTCTATAGATACCCTGTGATACAGAAGCCACAGAGAAGGGACAATGAATGCGAATCTCTCTTTTCAGAGTGGAAATGAGTTATTCTAACTGGCTTGGGCTTTTCACCTATTTCACTGTGTCACTATTGACCCAATGTGTGTTCCAAATAGCACCCTAATTCCCTCGGTCGTGCCCTACGTTTGACCAGAGTCCTATGAGCCCTGGTGAAAAGTAGTGCACTACATATGGAATATGGAGCCATTTGGGATACACAGTGTGCTCATGGCATAACATCTGTATTGGCCAGCAGATAGACACGTCGAAAGCCTCCGTTCTCTAAATGTCAGGAGAATAAGAAGCACACACACAGGTTGCGTCCCAAAATGGTACCTTATTCCCTATGTAGTGTACCTTATTCCCTATGTAGTGTACCTTATTCCCTATGTAGTGTACCTTATTCCCTATGTAGTGTACCTTATTCCCTATGTAGTGTACCTTATTCCCTATGTAGTGTACCCCTTTCCCTATGTAGTGTACCCTATTCCCTATGTAGAGTACCCTATTTCCTATGTAGTGTACCCTATTCCCTATGTAGTGTACCCTATTCCCTATGTTGTGCACTATATTCCCTATGTAGTGTACCCTATTCCCTATGTAGTGTACCCTATTCACTATGTAGTGTACCCTATTTCCTATGTAGTGTACCCTATTCCCTGTGTTGTGCACTATATTCACTATGTAGTGTACCCTATTCTCTATGTAGTGTACCCTATTCCCTGTGTTGTGCACTATATTCCCTATGTAGTGTACCCTATTCTCTATGTAGTGTACCCTATTCCCTATGTTGTGCACTATATTCCCTATGTAGTGTACCCTATTCTCTATGTAGTGTACCCTATTCCCTATGTTGTGCACTATATTCCCTATGTAGGGCACTATAGTCCCTATGTAGGGCACTATAGTCCCTATGTAGGGCACTATATTCCCTATGTAGGGCACTATAGTCCCTATGTAGGGCACTATATTCCCTATGTAGGGCACTATAGTCCCTATGTAGGTCATCATATTCCCAATGTAGGGAACCATATTCCCTATGTAGTGTACCCTATTCCCTATGTAGGGAACCATATTCCCTATGTAGTGTACCCTATTCCCTATGTAGTGTACCCTATTCCCTATGTAGTGTACCCTATTCCCTATGTAGTGTACCCTATTCCCTATGTAGTGTACCCTATTCCCTATGTAGGTCACCATGTTCCCTATTTAGGGCACTATATATTTATATATATATTCAATCAATCAAATGTATTTATAAAGCCCTTTTTACATCAGCTGATATCTCAAAGTGCTGTACAGAAACCCAGCCTAAAACCCCAAACAGCAAGCAATGCAGGTGTAGAAGCACGGTGGCTAGGAAAAACTCCCTAGAAAGGCCAAAACCTAGGAAGAAACCTAGAGAGGAACCAGGCTATGAGGGGTGGCCAGTCCTCTTCTGGCTGTGCTGGGTGGAGATTATAACAGAACATGGCCAAGATGTTCAAATGTTCATAGATGACCAGCAGGGTCAGATAATAATAATCACAGTAGTTGTAGAGGGTGCAACAGGTCAGCAACTCAGGAGTAAATGTCAGTTGGCTTTTCATAGCCGATCATTCGGAGTTAGAGACAGCAGGTGCGGTAGAGAGAGAGAGAGTCGAAAACAGCAGGTCTGGGACAGGTAGCACGTCCGGTGAACAGGTCAGGGTTCCATAGCCGCAGGCAGAACAGTTGAAGAACAGCCTTTCCGTTCGCCTTCACACCCCTGGGCCAGACTACACTCAATCATAGGACCTACTGAAGAGATGAGTCTTCAGTAAAGACTTATATGTTCGTGACAGAGTCTGCGTCTCTCACATCAAATCAAATCAAAATCAAATCAAATGTATTTATATAGCCCTTCGTACATCAGCTGATATCTCAAAGTGCTGTACAGAAACCCAGCCTAAAACCCCAAACAGCAAGCAATGCAGGTGTAGAAGCACGGTGGCTAGGAAAAACTCCCTAGAAAGGGCATGGATAGGCAGAACATTCCATAAAAATTGAGCTCAATGGGAGAAAGCCCTGCCTCCAGCTGTTTGCTTAGAAATTCTAGGGACAGTAAGGAGGCCTGCGTCTTGTGACCGTAGCGTACGTGTAGGTATGTACGGCAGGACCAAATCAGAGAGATAGGTAGGAGCAAGCCCATGTAATGAGTTGTAGGTTAGCAGTAAAACCTTGAAATCAGCCCTTGCCTTAACAGGAAGCCAGTGTAGGGAGGCTAGCACTGGAGTAATATGATCACATTTTGGGGTTCTAGTCAAGATTCTAGCCACCGTATTTAGCACTAACTAAAGTTTATTTAGTGCTTTATCCGGGTAGACGGAAAGTAGAGCATTGCAGTAGTCTAATCTAGAAGTGACAAAAGCATGGATTAATTTTTCAGCATCTTTTTTGGACAGAAAGTTTCTGATTTTTTTGCAACATTACGTAGATGGTAAAAAGCTGTCCTATCAAGATGAATTGTCAGATCCAACAGAAGATCTCTTTGTTTCTTGGGACCTTAGAACTAGCATCTCTGTTTTGTCCGAGGTTAAAAGTAGAACGTTTGCAGCCATCCACTTCCTTATGTCTGAAACACAGGCTTCCAGGGATGTCAATTTTGGGGCTTCACCATGTTTCATTGAAATGTACAGCTGTGTGTCGTCCGCATAGCAGTGAAAGTTAACATGATGTTTCCGAATGACATCACCAAGAGGTAGAATATATAGTGAAAACAATAGTGGTCCTAAAACAGAGCCTTGAGGAACACCGAAACACCGAAACGTCAGAAGACAAACCATCCACAGAGACAAACTGATATCTTACCGACAGATGAGATCTAAACCAGGCCAGAACTTGTCCATGTAGACCAATTTGGGTTTCCAATCTCTCCAAAAGAATGTGGTGATCGATGGTATCAAAAGCAGCACTAAGGTCTAGGAGCGCGAGGACAGATGCAGAGCCTCGGTCCGATGCCATTAAAAGGTAATTTACCACCTTCACGAGTGCAGTCTCAGTGCTATGATGCGGTCTAAAACCAGACTGAAGCATTTTGTATATATTGTTAGTCTTCAGGAAGGCAGTGAGTTGCTGGGCAACAGCTTTTTCAAAATATTTTGAGAGGAATGGCAGATTCGATTTGGGCCGATAGTTTTATATGTAGGGCACTATATTCCCTATGTAGTGCACTATATTCCCTATGTAGTGTACCCTATTCCTCATGTAGGGCACTATAATCCCTCTGTAGGGCACTATATTGTCTGTGTAGGGCACTATATTGTCTGTGTAGGGCACTATATTGTCTGTGTAGGGCACTATATTGTCTGTGTAGGGCACTATATTGTCTGTGTAGGTCACTATATTGTCTGTGTAGGGCACTATATTGTCTGTGTAGGGCACTATATTCCCCGTGTAGGGCACTATATTGTCTGTGTAGGGCACTATATTCCCCGTGTAGGGCACTATATTGTCTGTGTAGGGCACTATATTCCCCGTGTAGGGCACTATATTGTCTGTGTAGGGCACTATATTGTCTGTGTAGGGCACTATATTCCCCGTGTAGGGCACTATATTGTCTGTGTAGGGCACTATATTGTCTGT